>NW_009708274.1:0-27667 GCF_000703405.1 Apaloderma vittatum | reverse complement strand
GCGTGGGGGGGGGGCGGGGGGGGGGACAGGGAAGAGAAGTAGCGGTAGTGTTGTGGAAACATTTATTATAATCTCTCAATCTCTTCTTATTTTCACATGGGAAATCCAAAGTAAATTAAGTAACTTTAAAAGAGTAAGAAAAAAACCCAATGGAAATGCCTAAGTAAGTTCCACCAGTACCTCAATTCTGTTGGCCATACTGTAAATGATAAACAGATTTTCATCTAATGTAATTGACAACTTGGTGGGTTTTTTAGTAGTTTGATAGGGAGAAGGGAGAAAAGGATCTAGTTTTTGTGATTCTGTCTGTTATATTATCTTTTTTTCTTTTTTTTTTAAAGAGATTCACTAAAGATCGCAATTTGCACTTTAGGGAGGTAAGATGAAAAGATTAAAAGATGCCTCAGTAGGATCAGCTGAAAAAGCAAAATAGATCTAGATGTTATCAGGTTAACAATGATAACTCACCTTAAGGTCCTTAAAAATAGAAGTGAAAGAAGAACATCAGTACTGAAGAGCAAGGAGGCCAGAACAAAACTCTGAAGATCCCCATAATTAACTGGCAGAGGGTCAGATGAACACTTATTAAAATGCAACAAAGCACAATGGGGTACCTCAAAGATGGAGTTTCAATCTTAACCATGAATTTCTTGGTTTTGACAGTTCCAGCCAGGCCTGTCATGTTATTTTAAAAAGTACTTTTCTCTACATATTACCTCTGAGAACTTTTGGGGAACATATATGGGGAGAGCTAAAACGGAAGTTTATAGACAATTCAGGGGACAGGCCTCCTTAAAAAGTATGGGAAGAAGGAAACTATGGTGATATTTTAAGATGTATTTGTATCTGATATTAGCATGAGATAAATGTGTCAATTTACCTTCCAGTTTCAAAAACAATAGTAAGTCTTCATTAAGAAAGCGTTCTCCCAGTGCAATATCCTACCTTACCCTAATGCTGCTAAATACCATATATTGTCAACTCCTCTTTTTACAGCATCAGGATGATACTTTTAAGCTGCATCTGTCAGATAATTTGAATGAGGATCAACATTTTGCTTCACAATTTACCCACAACAACTCTCACCCCACCCCAATCCAAAAAAAGATGTCCAGGCAGCAAAAGTAGATAAACTACATTGAGGAAATTATTTTAAAGCTTTCTTGGCCATATATATTGCTTGCTAGCACAAAGAAAAGTCTGTATTTTATACTATAGACTCCATCTAACTCCACTGATTTTAACACCATTCTAATTTGTCTGATATGTTTTGGGTTAAAATATGTTGTTGAAATTGGTTGATTAAAAATAAATGAAAAGCAGAGAGAGCTGTGGGGCCCTCTGAGAGATGTCAGGGATCTGGAGTGGTCAGGACAAACATAGGGCAGGAGGAGGATGAATATTTCCTCAGCTTCAATGACAGAGGAAAAGCTGTACCCCATTTCCTAACAGACATATTGTATGCTACACAGTTATTATATCGTTGATTAAAATGTTTTGAATGGAATATAGCCCAGAGTACATTGTAACATCAGGATTTACAAACGTAAAGCTCATATCTCATGATATGTTGGCCAAAGAGAGGAACTTTGTAAGTAGCTGATCTGGCTGAAGTCCTCAAATACGTTGTTTTATGGCAGTGCAAGTTGGTTAGTGTTTTGGGTTTTTTCCCCCAGGTGTATTTTAAAGTGCAATAATGTTTAGCTGCTCATATGTGGGAAGGGTATTTTTGACTTCTTTTTTTTTCTTTAGTGAGTAAGATTATGGCATCTTGGATTTTGTAATTCCTTCATAAATTATTTTAAGTTTTCTTTGCATATGTGCATACCCACACACACATATTACTACTTGGAGGACAAGTTGGATAAAGCAGAAGTGTAATATCACACCTCCCCTCTCCCAAATGAAGGACTGGCCATCAACGGTTACCCAAAGCCCTGTATACTCCCTGGAACACAAAGATAAAAATGCTCTATAGGCAGCTGTCAATAATCTGGCCTCAAACCCTCATTGCTGAGTGATTCTAGTTCTTTTGAAATCATGCCTTCAGTAAGCAGCAGTGTTGTTGTGCTCTGACAAACAGGACCCCAGTCTTCCAAAATCATGCCCTCTCAATTGGTTGTGCTGACTATGATGAAAGCACTGTGGGGTTTTCTAGTAGGAAAAGTAGGGGCTGTAGATTGTTTAAACCAGACTGATTTTGCTTCAATGAAGGAGGAAGCGAACTAAGAGAACACTTGCCTGAATTTCATCTCTTCTTTGTATTACTTCTGCCTTTTCTGTTCAAAAAAGGAACTTTCTCCTCATCCTTCTCTTTGTGAGTCTTTCTCTTCTTCAGTTGAAGTCATCTAAGAAGTGTGCAATCAAGAAGCAAGATGAAGGAGACAAGTCCTTGTGATTCTGAGAAAACAGGCACTGTTACAGCATGGAACCCATGACACCAACAGTCATTACTTCATGTGGAAAGGCTGGCTCTCACATAATTTTGCTCTCCGAGTTTCCAAAAGCAAGTCAGAAAGAGAGATACTTTTAACATGGAGTGGTTCATAAAGTTATTACTGCAGTAAATGCAATCTTGGAAAGTCCGACAGTTTTTGTGCATAACCCTGTTGCAGGGCAATCTTATCTCTGTAAGAACAATCGCCTAGGAGTGTGGATTTCCTCCAGTATCTCCACAGTCCTGCCTGACTCTAGCTGAACCTAACTTTCAAGTGGGGCAAACAGAACACCCTTTACACTACCTCTTTCATCAAATCACTCATTGTCTCCTTATCCTCTGTGGGTTCTCACCAGTGTCTCAAATCTAGATATACTTGATTTTCACTCATCCTGCTCTATTTTTTTGCTTAGTTCTTTTCCTGTGGTGCCCAAAGCCTTACTTCACAGTCATGTTCTGTATAAAGCCATTATGCATTTAAAAAACTCAAATCGAGTGCTACCATAGGCCTGTAAAAAGACTGATATGTCCTGTTTTTCTGTTCTAAGCAGAACTCATGGACACTAATCATATCTCCAGACATTCATGATTCAGTTAGAAAAATTAACTACCAGCCAGAAATTCTGGATAAAGAGCCATTTCAATGCACAGGTTGCTTGCACACTACATGAATCCTAGATCCCATGATCCTAGACCCACTGGTTACACCATACACAGACCACATATACTCAAAGCCATGATAGCCTGACTTCTCTGATTACCCAAGCAAACCATAATTTTCCTATACTGGGTGCATTTTAGTTGAAACTGCTCTTCTAAACAAGATTTGTTCATTGCAAGAGAAAAACTAACACATGAGCCATGCCATGTGGCTTGTTCAGGGCATTGAAGCTAAGCAGAAGTCCTTTCTCAGTTCAAGTCTTCCATAAGATACACTTCTCCTGCAAAGTCCCTTTCTCTTGTCCCTTTTCCAGCCCTGTAGTCTCTGCTTCACCCTGCAGAAGAATGCAAAGCACTGCTTGTCTTTCAGACAAGAGAGTAGACCTCAGTGCAGACTCTCAATAACTAGTTTGCCATAATACTTTTCTGTGATTCTTATGGTCTCAGTGTTGCCACGCCATTATTGACATCCAGTGTCCTTACAGTCCCCGAAAAACATCTGTTTGTCTAATAGGATCTGTTTGTCAGATAGGACAATCTTCTGCATAGAAACATATAATAGAACTTCCTATTCTGAGGTTTCATGCTCCTTCCTGTCCTCCTAGAGCACAAGTTCACCAGCATCCTGATCCTTCTACCATCTGTTCAGTTTGCAGAAAGCTACCTTCCAGCAGCTGCTTGTAAGTGGAAGGAAAACAATCCTGGGAAAGTCATTCCATGGGCTTAGCTACCACACAGAAGGAAATTTCCGGGGAGAATTCGTATCCTGGTCCTATTCCTGTCAGTAGAACAGGATTCCTTCAGCAATAGGTTATCCCCTTCCCACACTGAAATGAAGGTGAATATTTTTAGAAGATCCATTAAGCTTTTGCTTTTCATTAATGGCTTCCACACATTAAGTGGCTGGTCCCTAAGGCTCACACAAACAAACCTCTTCTCACTGTTTGCACAAACTAGGCAGTAGAACCACAGGAAACAGGACTCTCTTCATCAGTTAGTCCATGTAAATGGCAGGACCTTAAATATGCCTGAAAGACACCTGCATGACTTTTTCTTGCAGTCTCCCAGTGGTAGAGACCCCACAGTCTCCCCAGATGAGGTAAGCGTTCTACAATGTGTAAGTGTTCTACAATGCTTAACTTATCTTGCAGTTAGAATTTTTTTCCTAATGTCTAGTGTAAATCCCTCTTGCTGTGATTCAGGGCTACTACTTCTTGTCCTATCCACATTGGGCTTGTCATACAGATTATTCTCTTTCTCTTACATATCTCTCAGATGCTATAATTTTTCCCTCAGTCTACTTTTAGATAGAATAACTACACTCTCTTCACCCTTCATTCTTAGCTCTTATTTTCTGATCATTCTCATTCTCTTCTGACTTCTGGTCTCCAAATTGTCCAGATCTATTTCAAGAACAGTGGTCAAAAAGTGAGCACAATTCATCACTGGCACCAAGCAGAACTCAGATCATGTGTTTGTTCTTCCTTCCCTAAGAGAAGGGTATTTTATTTGGTTTAATCCACAGTGTATCTGCTCTTCTGGCTTTAAAGGATTGCTACGTAATAGTAGTTAGATTTCTGATACACTGTTTAAGCAGCTAAGGAATGGCTCTTTAGTATTTTAAATGTTCTCCAAGCATTTCTTGCAGAATTTTGTCCTCATTAGCATTTGCAATACAATTGTAAGATAGAGAAATATTATTGTCGCCGTGTTTCTGATGAAGAGGCTGCAGGATTGCAAAAAGTGCTTTGCAAAGGCATAGTTTGTCTTGTGTCTTGTGAGAAGAAAAGAAATTGCTGGATTCTTCTGCACAGGATTCTGCAGTGTATTTGTAACCTCCTTCCACAAAGCATGATTATTCAATGAGTGTGTTTCTAGTGCAGGTTTCCAAGCCAAGTCTCTCCTCTTAAGGGCTCTCAAAGGTGCTTAACTATAAGCTCATATGATTAATATTTTGTTCATTTCTGCATTTTCCATTTAAGTACCTAAGTTTTGGTCTTTCATGTGCTCCAGAACACTGTGCCAGATTATTTTATCCCTCTTGGGGCAGTTGGTCAAGGAGAAAGGCAGGATGGCAGCTGGAGAAGATAGGACCAGAAAAGAACCTGAGGGAGAAGTTTCAAGTGACAGGAAAGACAATTTCTCTGAGCAAAGACAAGGCAGAAGCATTCATCTCTAGACACTATCCCTACCAAGAAAACGGATTTGTTTTTCAAGTTTTCTTAATTTACAGTGTTCCTCTATTGTCAGTAAACACCTGAAACCCTCTTAAATGTGTGTCTTACTTCCCTCTTGTGGCTGATCCACTAAAAAAGATGACAGTCTATTCTTGCTCCATACTAGATTCTCAACAGGTCAAGTGACAGAGGTCTTTGTTGTGCAGCAGAGGTTTCCAGCTTCTAAAGGACACATGTACAAATCAGAGTGGTTTTGCCTAATCTCATTTATGCCATGCTTATTTTATTTTTCCTTGAGTTTTCCAGATCTTAATTTAGCCCTGTTGTTTCTGTGCATTATATGCATAGATAGGCATTATAAAATGTGATGTGACATCAATATCCAGCACTGCTAGGGTTTTTGCATGTGATGCAATCTGGTGCTTCACTGGCATGTTCTCATGTGACGTAAATTTAAATCACAGTGGGTCATAATGCAGCATAACAGGTGCACTAAAATGTTTTAAATGGTTTCTATTATTTATTTAATTTTAAATCAAATCAGAATCGAGAACAATGGCATTATTAGTTCAGCAAATACTTGCAAACAGAGCAGCTGGAAAGAAGGGATCAGGAAGAGGATGTTTTTCACTATCTGCAAAGGGGATGCAAATGCAGTTGTGCAGTGTAAACCACATATTATATTTTGTGCCTTTCATGTATTGTGATAAAAGTAGCTTTCTTACCAGTATAACATGTTTCATTAATACAATGTTTAAATAATTAAATACAGCAACTCTGGAGGCGATGGCTAAGATAAAAGTTTGTAGGCAATCCATTATTTTGATCAGACAGTACTTTTTAAAACCCATGGAGATGCAATTTAGTAATTTAACTTCTGAAGTCAGTTGTTTAATAAACTATTACATTTTAATATAGTTTTGTTCTTGTCAAAGGGAATGATTCATTTCCCCTCTGTCAATTGTTCCAGCTGAAGTTATTAGTGGTTCCAGGGTTGAGGGGATGCTGGGTTCCTGTTTGAATATCATTACCATGCTGTTCCCACTCTCTAGATGTTGCCACTGTAACGTTACGCATGTGATCTTTACTGATTATAATTATTTTGCAGGGATAGTAACTGCCATCATTTTGAGTCTTCAATATTGATATATTTCATTAGGTTTAATTCTGTTGGCAGAGAGTAAGATACTGGTTAAGGGGGATATATAATTAGTTGTAGCAGGATTAAATGAATATTAGTATACTCTAATAACGGATGTCCCAGGAAGAAACCTGGCAAAACTATTACCTAGAGGGAATATAATAGCAGACAAACTAAACATTACCTCTGGTAGTAAGTTTGTCATAGTTTTAAACAGATTTGCTTGCTGAAGTTTAAATACGATGCTCTTGTTCATTTATCTTTATTTAAAAATCTTTTATAAGAAATGTGTTTTTGAAAAAAACAAAAGGCTATGTTTCTCTCTCTTTGTCTTTGCCCTCCTATAAAAATTTTAGTTATGTAATGTTGGCATGTAGGTTTAATATTTTCTGTTCATCTCCTTTTGTAAGTTGCTGCCAGCTGATAAAGCACTGTTAAAGATAGCCCTGGTAATCAGTTAAATCATTCTCCATATGCCCATCCATTACTGGTAGTAATCCAGGGTGGTGGACTCTTCCATGTTGTTTCTGCATAGAAATGCCAAGGGAGAAAAGAGCGGGGTGACAGCACCCATTGTACCTTGAGCTGGTGATTGCGACTCACTCACTGTGGAGATGGTCTCAGTGTGGTGGGACAGGTTCATGGAGGTTAGGGAGTGATCACCTTTCTGTGAACATTTTCTGGCCTTGGATACATGTGGGATTATTTATAGCCAAGTCCTTTGCCACAACTCTTAGAGTTCTGAGATAAAAAGCCTGCACCAGAGTCTCCACTGCCTCGCCAGCTGAACGGATGGAAATTGGCATTATTTGAAATTCAAGGAGTTTTTACTGTACACAAGAATAATCCAAATGTGGAACGGGATTTGTTATTAACTGTAAATCCCCTTTCCCTTAAGAAAACCAGAGTAAATGCAGGAAATAAGCTCCTATTTATATACCATAGAGACAATGCTTCATTGTCACTTATATTTTAAAGTCACAAGTGAAAAGCAAATCGAAAATGGGAGTAAATATCAAGGTGTTAGTGGAATTGATCCTTCCACAGTGCAGTCAGTAGGAAATTTTTTACCTTATTTGTCACCAATGAGAGAAGGCTTACATATACAAAATCTTTGATAGTTTATTCTTTAAACCATGTGTTATTCTGCACTCAAATCAAGAAGTGGAGAAATCTTTTCACTTCTTTTTTTACAATTAGTTCTGCACATTACATACTTATGTACTCTTTAGACTGCAGTATTTTAAGAAACTTTTAAATATTTTTTTTAACACACAAAAAAGAATCTTTGTTAAAATAATTCCAAGTGTGCATTTCCAGAATGCCTGGAGCTTATTATTACTAGCTACTTGCAAGACAGTTAAGATTTAGTAAAAAAGAGTTGCAGACACGATTTCCTTATAGATACTGTAGAGATTTTGCTTAGTCCAGCTTGATTCCATCATCACCCATTTCCCCCTCACAGAGGAACATCCCTAGTTATTATTCCCCCACAGTTGTGTGCAAGCCCTCTCAAAAATACTAACTTTCCTTTCTTTGCATTTATTTCTTCTCTTTAAATTATGTTTAGGACAGCTTGTGCCATAACGTGGCTGGGTTCCCATGTGGCTAAAGCCAGCCTGGCTGCACTCCAGTGCAGAATATATTGCAGATGTATTGTATGTTACCAAACCCACATGGCAGTTCAGTTATCTTTAAGTGAGGTCCTTAGCATTGCCCATTCCACTCTTCTTTCATTTGTGTTCAAATGATTTTCCATTTTCACTGACAGTCTGAGATTCAGCCTTACAGGAGACAGTAGGCAGAATGCACGTGCTCTACAATTTTGGCTTCAGGCAAGGTGGCATCTTTTCTGTAAGAATCTGCACTAGTTACTGAACACTACCCATCCCACACTGATACTATTTTCTCTCTCTCTTTCTTGCTCACTATCTCTCAAACTATTTGACCCAGATAGACATTTCCTTCCCACCTCTAAACTGCAAGTGCTGGAATCATACTGAGTAAATCATACTGAGCATTTCTGTCCTAGGAATACTTGCCGATATCGTTGTTATCTTTTTTGACACAGTTTTATTTTTCTTCTTGTTCCTGTGACTCTGCAGAGGACAGTTGCGAGCAACTTGTTGCGTGCTGCAAAGAATATAAACCTAAAGTGTTTTAAATGTTCTCTATTAACATTTCTTTGCTTATTATGTTCTATGATCTCTACAAAAATAGGTTCCACACAGAAGAACATTAAGTGCAGGAAAAAGCTAATTCGCTATCAGTACACTTAGTCTTATTGTGAATGTCTGCCAAACTAGATCTCCCTTTTTTCAAAATCACTTTGGGTATATACATACAAATCTTTACAAACTACCATACTTTGCATGTGTAATGCTGGAAGTACCAGGTCGGTATACAAAAACAAAAGCTTACTTGCTTTTCACAGAGTGGAGGCATAAAAACCAGTGGTGTTCTCGATACCTGTGCATCACTTCTAGCACTAAGGTAGCCCAGGAACTGGCATAATAGAGGCATCAGATAAAATAATAATACTCAAATGATGTTTGCAAAGTTGAGCTTGTAAATGTCAAAGGTGATTTGAAGTGGACAAGAGTGAGTCTTAACAAATCAACTAGGGGCTGCTGGCAATTGTTTCTCTTCTCAGTTCTTATTGAAACTAATATTGGTCAAATTGAAAGAGTGATTGCCTTAGAGCCTTCACAATGTCTTCACCAATCTGTTGCCCATTTCCATAAAAAATGGGAGTGAAAATGGCAGCTGACTTCTTTTGACCTCTCTCAATTTTGCTCTGGCTCCTGTCGGAGGCCTGAAAAAGCAGTTTTTCAGGCAGACCATTATCTGCCGTAGTAAGTTAGTTGGCAGAGAAATTGAAAAATATCTAACAATTAATCTATTTAAGCCTAGTCTTTCTGTACGTGTTATGATCTGAATGGTAGCAAACCAGTAAAAAATAAAAGCCTCAGCTTGAAAGTGGATGAACAAGTGGAGTTAGTTCCTTTAGCAGACATTTTCTTTTATTATGTCAATTTTTTCTTCTGTCCCTCCATCCTCACGATATGACTGACAGCCTTACAGCAAAATAAAAAGCTACCTGGAGTGCCTGAATCCTAGTCCTCCTTCTCTTCATGACTTACTGGTTTCTACCTTTCTGGATTCATGGGCCAAGAACTTCTTTGCTCCATTTGCCTTGTTTTCCTGCTCCATTTAGTATCTTTCTGTAGATTCACCAAAGTGTCATCATTCCATAAACTACTTGCAGAAACAGTTCCTTCTTCCAAGCTTTACTTTCATGAACTTTTTCTTCTTAGAAACTTGCAATCCCACCGAAGTTTCTCTACTCTAGAAAGGCCAAGACCTGTTTTCCATGCATATCAGAGGTGTGCTGACCCTTAGTTTCTTTTGACTTCCTCTAACTAAGGAGAGAGACCTTAATTTCCCTTGAAAGCAGGTCAAGCTATCTAGTACAGGATTTACTCTTAGGAACTGTGTTTCTCTTCTAGAGGGAGTTTTGAAGAACTACTCTCCTAATCTTCACTTGTATTTCCAGTACTTAAAATTAAGTAGACACCTGGCAGTTCCATGATTTTGGGGAAACATTAAATGAGTCTATGCTGCAAATCACTCAGCCTAACAGTGTTGTGATTACCCAGCAAACATCTGACTGCATCAAGTGAACAGCTTGGATCCTATTTCCACCTCATCTGTTTTCTATCAAGCTGAGTCTTTCTCCCTCGATCCTATGTTGCTAGTAGATATTAAGACCACTATAATCCTCTCTTCCCTTCCAGATCTTATAGTATACACATCCTTTATCCTCTCCCAAATTAGCTGTTGGTTTCAGAGGTTCTTTCACAACTGCTTCTAGCTATTAGTCTGCTTGGGTTTCCAATCCTAGCTTTCCCTGACTGGTGCTTGGTCAACAGCCTCTTCTCACCTTGGGGAAGTAGGTAGCTGTCACTTCCCTCTTTCACAGAAGCTAGGCATTTTGTAGAAATAGTAATGATTTCATCTGGGAAAGAAATTAAACCTTTTTTGACTAACCACGGCAGTCACAGAGGACTCTTCTTGCCTCAGTTTCTTGGCTAGAAGTGCCCAGGTGGCCTTTCCTAAACTTTAGTTTTCTTCTGAAAATAAACTTTCCTGCTGTGGGAATTGCAAAAGACCTATTATTTGTCTTTGGAGTAACTTTACTACAGAATTTAGTTAAAAACTCAAGGTTAGTCTGCTGTTACTGAAAATAAGATTTCTCCTGTAGCAAGTTCTAGGTTATTTAGCAAAACATGATTGCTATATCAGAAGCAGATTCTTAAAAAAAACCCCAAATGCATAGTTTTTCAGCAACGAGAAAAAAAAATCTTGTTTCCTTTTCTATGAGTGGAAAGAAACAATTTAGACTTCAGAGAATCCACCTCACTTTTTGCCTTCTTCCATTGTGAAGAACCACTATGTTTAATTAAGGACAAAATTACTAGATATACGCAGACAAATTGTATCAGACCCCATTGGTTTCTATCAGCAATCATAAGACAGCACTATGGAAGGAACTTTGTGAACGATAAAGACGCTGAAGTAGCAAAACAGGAGACAGTTACAATTGCCACTCTGAGACCCATTGGAGATAAATTATTGACTGACCATATTATAAGGTTATAACCCCACAGCAGCAGCTTAGGCTCTCTGCAGAGCTATCCTAGTTTCCAATGGAGTTAACACATAGTTGCTATGCTACTGTAAAATATTCTCTTGTAACTGGCAACACATTAGGTGATGTTCTGCCGTTGAGTTGAACTGTTCCTCTGGTTGCTGATTTCAGAAAAGTTTATTTTTACACAAGTGTAAAGTTTAAAGGTACATAACTACGATTGCTAGGTTCAAAATTTGACCTATTCTTTGTCAGTTTTTCACTACTGTATGACTTTTCTTCAGCTGATTCTTTTAATTTTATTTCATTTATTTTTATTTTGGTTTATTGGACTTACGGTTGCACAGCTATCCAAATACTAAGGGATAATATAACTATATTAAATGTAGATTCCAACCAACAGCATTCTCCCTTGCAATGCTTCGGTGTTGCGTCTACAGAGCTTGCAGATGGAATATCATTATTTCACTCACAGACACCTTTCTTCTCCCATGAGGCTGCTATATTAACCTCCTACTTTTCTGTCTGTCCTTTGTAAAATGCAGACATATTTTCTTCTCTTTACTTCTTACACTAACGCTGAGAATGACCCAATTCTGATCAGAGATTCTCAGTAGTCAGGATATAGCTGTGGTAATACAGTCTAATAAGTGTCTGAATCTAAACCCGATCATATTTTTTATTGCTAGAATTACTACTTTGCTGCATGATTTAACGCATGCATATTTCATATTCGTTTATGTCAGAAGAATGAACTAAACAAAATATATATTTTTCTAGATTTATTAATCCTTGTGCAGAATTTAAATGTCAGTGATATGCAGATCCCCTGTAGAGACCTCCCTCGAAGTTTAAGGTGAGAACTGGGATACAGCCTGGTCCCTTTACTTTCACCCGGGCCAAGTTTTTGGTCTCAGTGTTTTGATTTTCCCTCCAGAGATTTTTCTGCATTCACAGAGGAAGACACAAGGTTCTTGTGCAAGTAAGTGTGTAACAGTGAGGATAAAACAGGACTCTTATCTACAGCAGGCAGCTGGGCTGACCAAATTGCTCACCTTCCAGGACAGTTGCATTCTGTGCCTTTGCAGGTCCTGAGGAGGTAAAAATACATGGCTCACTCCTTCAGCAGACATGGCATTAGATTTCAAAATCCTCATTCCTAGAAAGAAACTAGAATAAAAAGGCATTGTGGCAGACAGCAGCATGGGAGGTAGGGGTCAGAGTGGTTGGAAAGTAAGCTATCTCTGGAAAAGTATTAAGCGTGACCTACTGTCCTCTTCCTCCATTTGCGATGCTCTCATACAGGAGGTTTGTGGTCTCCAGAGACATAAATCGACATGCGGACACTTTTCCTCCACCTCTTTCTTTAAAATTACCATTTTCGCACTGCTCCTCCATTGATCCAAGGGAAGGGTCTGATGCTGACAGGTAGCAAATTGTGACATTACTCTGGCCAAGCCACGACTCATCCACAAGCTTGAGAAAGTGTCCTGCCCGCCCCACATATGGGCACCAACAACGAGGACCATTCTGGGGCATAACATAAGCCTCTCCTGCTGCCTCTTTGCAGAAGTCATGGCTTGCCTTAGATACAGCTTTGGTTGCTTTATTCTGCAGTACTTTGTGGGCGACAAGCTCTTTTCCAAAATGCCTTTCTCACAGACATCTCGCCTTTCCAGGCATGCCACCCTTCTTTTTTCTATTCTCAGAATATTCTTTTTTGAGGGGGTTCAGTGGCAGTGCAGCAATCCCCTCAACCTGACCTTTATGAAAGACTGGGAAAGGGTAAAAATCACTCCTTTTTACTCTGTACTTTACTGTGCCTTTATGATTTATAAAGAAACAACAGCCGCTGAACTTTTTTACTTTTATCTTTGTTTTATTTTTAATTTCAGTAATATCAAATCTTGATATCCTTCCCTCCATTTCATGAAGACTTTCTAGGGAACTTTGCAACTAGCAGTATTTGCAACTGAGCCTTCTTCTCATGTGTTTGTCAGGAATTTAAGTCCTATAAGTGCTTATGGGAATAAAAAAAAACCCCACTTTTAAAGACTATGATTTAAATGTCCCACACTCCTTTCACTAAAAAGCTTCCAATATTTTGTCCCTTTTGATATCATAATCCTACCAGTTCTCCAGACTCTTGTGGACTTATCTAAGTAAAACATTAAAATCAGTACCTGAAAGACAAATGGATTTGAAGGACAGAAAATAATTATTATTGGTTTATTTGTATGTTTAAAGAAGATAAGATAATTAAGTAGATTTTGTATACATGTATGTATGTATTAATTTCACTTTTAAGTTACTTTATACCCTGCTGTTTGCAAATGGGGATGTAGAGACAGTTGTAGTGTTCTGGTTAATAGCACAGACTGATTATCAGAATTCCAACGCTTTTTTCTACATGATATTCTGTTGTGGGTTTTTTTTTTCTGCACTTACATATGTATATCTGGCATAATATCAAATGCTATATAAAATTCCATAGATCTGAATTGCACTTTCGACTCACCAGTCTTGTCAACTTTAGATATGACATTTTTTTTTCCCCTGTAAAGTCTTACTTTTAAAATAGGGATATAAAATGGCAATTAGAGTACTGTGTCAATCAGTGTCCACTATTTCAATCTGCTACTTTCACTTAGAGCAGCTTATACATTACACTCTATTCATGCTGTGGAACTATGACGCCCTAGAATGAATACAAACTAGGGATGAAAAGCTTTTTGTTTCAAGGCTCCACAAATGTGGAATCAGTTACCAGTTGATTTAAGAACAATTGGGAGCTTTTCCTGTTTTAAGATGGAACTGAAACAATACTTCATGATGACTAGAAGTCGTTGTAATTGTTTTAATTGATGTTATTCTAGTGTTATCTTGGTTTATTGTTTATTTATATGCATTTGTTTATCACAGGTCATGCTTGAAAATGGGCTTTCATCTCAATTTACATAGTCAGCTAACAAATATATGTATGTATGTGTATCAGTTACACTTGTTTATATCTGACAGCAAAACCATATGTATTCTACATATATTTCTTGCCTTTATGTTTGTGCTATCGATTAAAACATCTGAGTTTGATTTCATCTTGACTTTTAAGTTTGCAGGACAAACCAAGCAAGTGTGTGTCTAATAATATCAGTCAAATTATTGTTTGGCTCCCAAAGCACAAATCAAGTTAAAGCATTAACTAAGCACATGTTACTGTGTTCTATAAAGCAATTCACTCTAGCTGCAGAATCTTACTCCTGCACTGTGTTGGCTTTAAGTAGTATTAGCATTCAGAAATTATTTTTGTATCTCTAAAGGCCAACATTGTATTAAAAACAGTGATAGCATCACTTGTAGAGAAATAGAGTCTGACATCAAGTATTTATTATCATAGCTGATAAAGTAATGACATGTTTAATTTACAGTCTCTGTGAATGATAAATATCTACACAAGTATTCCTACCTGTCTTTACATATCCAGCAAGTAAACTAACAAATATATAAGAGGAATAGAGAGGAAGAGCAAGTCATTATTCCATCTGTTCCATTTACAAATTCAGAAGCCACAAATGTGCAGCTAGAAAATGTGTTTGTCTCAATGTTTTAAACCTGTGACATGTTAATTCATAAATAATTGCAGTCACATGGTCTTCCTTGAGGGCATTAGCTCAGTATTCCCAACACAGTACACTTACTTGTAATAGAAAAGGGTGGACAAAAGTGGTTTTCATAAATCAGATAAAATTACTCAATAAATCCAAAATGTCTTTCATTATTTCTAACAGAAAATGAACTTAGTTATGTAGGCAACATTTTTTAAATTTGAATGGTCTTTGGAAACTTGCAGGTGAGGAAGTAGGGGGCAAGGCTACATTATTTTTGGTTATGGAATCTGTCAGCTGAAGGTTTCACGTTCCTGGGCCAAATAGTGCTCTGACAAACATTCCATGCTAACCCATGGACGACCTTATATCCAAATACTAAATACTTCCATTAAACAAGTACACTTTTCTACTGGGACAGTCATATGATGACTTCGCCCGTATCATTGTTTGAATGCAGCTGTTTGCAAAAATATAGGCTTTTCCCAAAAATGTTGTCTTTGGTACTCTGACTGAATAATACAGTATGAAAGGAACCTGAAGGAGCCGTTAGGGTCCATTGTGTCAATCCAGCTGCTACACATGCATATTAAGTCCACATTTAAAAATGCTTGTGAAGCTTTTTCTGTTTGTTTTGTTTTGCAATCTGCTTTTAAGCATTCATATTTCTTCCTTTTTGATTGTCAGAATACCTAAACCACTTTGAACTAGCCTTTGGACAAATTCCAATTTAAATTGGAAAAAATCTTAGTTATACAAGAGTAAGGTGGGGTGTTTTTTTCCTTAAATCAGGTGAAACTTAGGTAAAAATCATGAAGATTTAGTAGAAAATACTGTATTTCTATTGGTTACTAAAAAAAGCATCTTGTCTCATCTGGTTATCAGTCTCCAGTAGGCGTGGGATTTAGTCTCCTGAAAGTAGGAATTAAAGTGGAAACCTGACTGACCCTGACTGTAGCTATTATTGTTCAAACCACCACAAATTTTTTCTATTATGAATGATGTTTTGTTCAAATATCAGATTAATTTTCTATAGGCCTATGGTTGTCATCCAAAATTTCCTATTTCTAATAATTCATTTGCTAGAATACTTTGAATTCAGAGAATCAATCTTGTGAGTGTAGCATAAGCACAGCATCACAAATGAGAATGCCGAATTTAAACTGTTTAGTCTGGGAATTTATTGCTGGCACTGGAATGGTTGTTGGCAGAACATGTCCGTATAGGAGGTTCATTCAGCTACTTCATTTCCAGTCTATGTCATTAAGCAGTGGTTTGAGGACACTTAGTATTTCAATACAGTAGACAAAAAAAAAAGAAAAGCATCCCCCCTACCCCTTTCTGTTTAGCTGTATATTGGTACCTCAGAATTTTGGCTTAAATACTAATCTGATCTGCATTTATTCATTGGCAATTGCTTAGAGTAATTGAAAAAGTTTTTTGTTAATATAAGCTGTCTGTGTCCTGGATTTTGATACCAGTTCTAATGCTCATTTTGCAGATGTTGATGTACAGTTGTTTAACAGCCTGAGCTACATAAAGGATGTCAAGCAAGCAGGTAGCATAGGGCTAGGGGCACTGTGTTCATGAAAGAGATTTGCTTTAGCACTTGTTGTGCTCCAAGCAAAGAAAGTATAGGTTTAACATATAAATTGTTCTTTTACTAGTTAATGGAAAGCATAGGGTGAAAGTTTGAAAGGGCTTTAAAGACAAACCTTGCCCTTATTTTCCAGCATGCTGCAGAAAGGTGTCAGACACAACCAGGCACTACTTAGACCCAAGAGTCATCCTGCGACTGGAAAGTACGAAAGCTTCTGTTCCCAGCTGGCACTCTGGATTCACACTATTCACCAGATGGCTTGAGGATGGGAAATGTGGTCACATCTCTAAATGCATAAGGTAGATACATATCAGTATTAAATTAAACCTGGGGAACGCATCTCTACATTTTCCCTTTCAGATGAAGACAGGGATTACAGATAAGGGAAAAAACAATGGTAAATAAATCTCTCATTGAACTGCACGGGGGCAGAGAATCACGAAGTTATTTACCAACAAACACATCCTATGCAGGTTATTCAGCCTAATCTTTTTTTCTCCTTCCCTCATGTGTTCTGTCAGGACTGATTTCATTAAACTTAAACCATTGTTGATAGATCAATGTTAAGACTGCCCTTAAAATCCCGCGGTGGAGGTGATTCTGGAAAACCCCTTAATACTTTGCTACGTGACCTAATTGTTCCTGCAGTTTCAAAGTTTTTCCTAATATTTAACCCTATTTTCTGTGTTGCAGTGGAAGTCCATTACTTCTTGTTTTGTCCCCGTTGACTAATGAGAACGATTGGTTCCTGTCCTCTTGGTAACACCCCTTTATGCAATTATCAAGAGTTATTATGTCTCCCTTTTGGATTCTCTTCTCTTGCCTGGACATATCCCAGTCTCTTAAGCTTTCCTCCTGGGCCTTATTTTCAACACATTTTATCATTTTTTATGTCCTTCTCTTAAGTCCTTCTAATTTGCCCTTATCCTTTGAAAAATACAGTAGCGCAAACTAAATGTGGCTCTCTGGATGAAACTTGGTCAAGTCAAACAGAGTGGAAAAACGGCCTTCCTTGTATCATGTACAATGCTCCAATTAACACAACCTAGTGTAGCATTTGTCTTTTCTGTGACAGTATTGTCTTTTTTGCTTGTTCAATATATTGTCCATTAGCACTGCTGCTCCCTTCACTGGAGTTTTCTGATTTAACTGGTTGTATCTGTAACTTTGATCATTCTACTCCCAAGTTGTTCCATCATCTGTTTTGAGTTTCTGTATGGCTACATATGCTTCCCATCTTCATACTTACTTGTATGTGGCTTTACCTTATCTGAATCTTTGTCCCAGTGCCACTAATGTACCCTTAGCCATTTGACTAATTTTTCTCTATCATCTGTAGTATAGACTTTTTCCAGAAAATTAATATTCTCATCAGTAATGCCAAAGCCTCATAGGAAGCTTGTCTCCGTACCTGCTGCTGTGCAGGAATATACTCTTATATATGTATTTTTGCCTTGGAAAAGGAATATTTCCTTATACATAGTTAATCAATGATCTATGAAAAGATCAAGGAGGCTAGACTAGAATTATCCGAAAGACAAATTTTCTTATTTGCATGGACTTACAGTATTTTGATGTGGTATTTCCTTCCACTTTAATTATAAAATCAAATATTCAATAATTTCCCACAAGCTAGAATTTCAAGACCTCATTTCAGACACTTGGACACGTGATGTTCCAGAACTGGGATATGCATCCATCCCTAACCCACCTGGGAGGCAGGCAGGAAGGAATGAAACCACTACTGCATCCCAACCCAGTGATGCTGCCTTTGCAGGACTAGCCTGGGGCTATGCAAACTCAAGCTAATTCTAGGCTTGCTGGCATAAAAACCTTGAGAGGCATTTTGTGTTGGAGGTGCGACAGTATTACTCTACTGAAACTCAGATTTAGGGAGCTGCAGCTCAAGTTTTCAAGGCTTCTGTTTCTTTCGCAGTAAATTTGGAAGGCTAAAGAGCCCCAGAAAGGACCAAGGTAATATTCTTCAAATCAGATATTTGATAGAGAAATATTTGTCAAATTTGGGGTAAACATTCAGGTTTTCCCAAAATACTTTGGTTTATTAGGAACTCTGTGTACAGTCTAGGACTCCTGAAGTACCTTGGTTTGTCTACATACAGGAGCTGTCATGGGATTCTTGCTCCAGAGAAGAACTTGAAAATTCCTTTTACTATTACTTGCATTTTATTTCCGTTACTCTTTATTGTGCATGAAAGAATGCTCTTCACTCTTGAGGGGCTAACAAAGATTTATAATGTTTATTCATTTCCTTTTCCCTCTTAACATGAACCGGAACAGTTTGCCTTACTCAGGTTTCCAGAGGTATGTCTACCTCACTCACTCAAAACACATTCCCAGGAGCAGACAAGAGCGTATTGTGCCTGCATGCAACCCACAGCGGGGCCTTGGGCAGCCTGCCCAAACATGCCTGGCAGGGTCCTAACCACCTACTTACATATTAATACCACCTAAGAATGCCCTATGTGTTCCGGCCCATGGGATGTTAGGCGTGCTAAAGAAGCGTGTTTTCCACCCGGCCATTCACTGGGCATGGAGGCGCGTCTAGCCTGAGAAGGAACAATCATGAGACATCCCTCAGAGAAGGAGCTAGTCCTTCTCTCAGAAGAGAAATGATACAGACAGTGTGGTCAGTCTCAGACATTTGAGAGTGAGGAGGCAAGCTATGCAAAATATGAGATTTTGCAATATAGTAATAAGCGTATATACTTATACATGTTGAAAATTATATCAACATATATTTCTAATAAGAGAGGATTGCTAAGGGAAGAGTTTCCTTTTCCTTTTCATTTTCATTTTCCTTTTCCTTTTCCTTTTCCTTTTCTATTTTCCTTTTCCTTTTTTTATTTTCCTTTTCCTTTTTTATTTTCCTTTTTATTTTCCTTTTCTTCTTGAAAGGAGAAAAGGAGAACAACAAAATCTGGAAGTACAAAGCTACATTAAGGTTTTTGCAATAAAAATATTGATAACTCCATATGTTAGAAAGTCCATGTAAACAATGACTTTGAACAGGCCACATGCTGAGTTAGTGACACTAGGTTAATGTAGCTCTCCCCTCTAGAACAGCTGTAGCTTATACCAGCAATAAAGGCTTTCTGATGGTGTGCTCTTCACCAATTCAAAAAGCAAAAGAATTTTTATCAATAGCAGTACTTTTAGATTAATATAGTTGCTTAAACATTAAAGCTTCTGCATCATAGCATTTAACAGCATAGTTAAAATCAAAACCATGAATAAACACCCCGCCTCAGATTGACATTATTTTACGAGCCATTCCTAATATGGATCTGGCTATTATTTTACCATTGCCTATGCCAGTAACGCTGCCTGTATGAGTAAAATGTTTGCTTGTACAGTTGGTCTCTATTTCAGAACCGAATCTCCCAAATGAGACTGAAGCCCAATGTACTGAGTCACGGTAAAGTTCTTTTCAAGGCAGAGGAAAAATGTAACTCCCAGAATAAATTACCGTGAACAACATTTTCTTTTGGGCCAGTTACCACTTTGTAAGAATCACTCAAGTGCTCTTATCTCCTGTTCTAAAAGGCTTGCTTTGACGTGCTCAAACATTAGCTGCTTGTTACAGGAAGACTTACTTTCCAGGAATACAAAGATTCAGTCTTTCATCAAACCGTTCGTAGCGGTACATTTACTCTCCCTGAAAAAAAATGTTTCTGTTGATATAGTTCAACTACACTGAAGAAGAAGAAAAAGTTCAGTCCTGAGCAGATGGTTAGGATGACTGACTGCAAGCCAGGGCTAAGAAATTACTAAATATTGCTTTTGTTAAGAGCAGTGTAATTTCTCCATATAAATCGCTTCCAATTCTTTACACATCTTCTTCCTCCTCAAGAAAAGAAGAGTTAGGAACTGCTTCTAGATTTTTATTTTCTTTTAATTTTTACCATGTTTTTACAGTCTTCTATTTATTGTATAATCTTGCAGCAGCAGGGGACCTAAGACAACTTTTGTTTCATGATGTGAACAGTAGTTCTCCAGAAGCAAGACCAAGATAAGAATCACCCTCATTTTATAAGGACACTAGTAAAAGGCTCTCCAGACATAAACGAGTCTCTTCATATCTCTTCATTCTCAAACGTTTCCCCTGACTGATTTTAGATAGCTAAAGCTATAAGTCTTCAGCAGTGTCACTTTTTTGGAAGTTTTTTTCTTAACTTATTAGGCCTGATGAATAAGGCATGGGACATGCCACAGTATCCCAGCTGGGGGATTATGCAGCTGGACAAAATTATCCCCGTTAGTGTGTTGTTTTTTTTAATGATGTTACATCCTTTGATAAACCTTCTTGTTATAGCTGAATAGTAGAGACATTATAGGACATAAATAGAGACATAATAGGACAAAATAATTCCATGAAAATAATGGTGTTTTAATTTTGAACAAACGTGCCTTTAGCCAGAATGTTAGTGAGATGTCTTGTGATTACTGCAAAATGGGAACAGAAAGTCAATTTTGAATTCTGAAATATGATGATTTACAATAGAAACCCTGACTCTGAGTTACTGGCACTCAGAGAAACACAACGTGCAGTGTGTTCTGCTCCGACTAACCAACATAATAATATCGAATGCCAAATTTTGAATATCAAGCACATGCAGTGAAGTGCTCATAAATGATACACCTTCATTCAGGGAATAATTCTGAATAATAAATCTAAGAAAGTCGTAAGCTGCTCTTGTGCAATCTGCAAATAGAAAAAGGAGGTGAGGTTTGTCTAACAAATTATCTGAAGTGAATAATGCATCCAGCAGCTACCTTGAGTCTCTGATCTGTATTTTCTAAAATGTGTATGGGATGTCTCCTCTAAAGATTTTGCAGTATAATTACCTAGATCAGTCATTCCCTGGTTGGATCCTCTACAGCAGCATCCGTGTGCTCATGTATTCCTGGATGAGACTGCTTATACAAGGTTCCTTATGTCTCTACCACATTACCTTTCTAAGCAGATTTGTCACCTGTTCTGGAAGAAATTGTGGCCTCCATATCCTTCAGTGACCTAAAATAATTAAGAGCTAAATCTCCTGTCTTCAAATACTTTTGCATATGCTAAAATTTATGTGCATGAGTAGTTTCATCGATTTCAGTGGGCCTATTCATAGGAGTACCTTTAAGTGAACTTATTTGCAGGTTTGGGTTCTTAAAAGATTTGTCTTCTAGTGTCATGTGTTTCCTACTTTGTCAGTAAATAACTCATTATCTCTCAGCAATGTTGGAAACATGCACTACTAACCAAAGGAATCAGGAATTATCTATAATAAAGTTCTGTAAAAAAATTAACTGATTTTTCTTGCATGTGTGTAATTATTTTCAGTTAGATGATTGTGATTTACATGGATGTGTACAAAATCAGAGGAAGACCTCGTGTGTTTGGAATCTCCTTTTGCTTTTGAAAGGTACTTTTGGTCAGATCCTCAAAGAAAATTCAACACTTGATTGAAGTTTCCGGAGGTGCTTGGTAGTAAATGTGGCTCTAAACATTAAGAAAAACTGTGTATTTTTTCGTCGATTTGTGGAAGTAACACTGACACTAGGA
Organism: Apaloderma vittatum; assembly: GCF_000703405.1. Lineage (NCBI taxonomy): Eukaryota > Metazoa > Chordata > Aves > Trogoniformes > Trogonidae > Apaloderma > Apaloderma vittatum. The sequence continues at coordinate 5,827 of NW_009708274.1, read as the reverse complement.
CAAGTATAAATGTAGATGGCTGTAATACATTTTGCTGCTTGTAACCTATACAGACAGCACTGGAGCACAGCAGTCAGCTGAAGGAGCTGCCTTTTGGAAGGGGGAGAGGGAAGGAATATCTATATGGGTTAGCTGTTAAGAACAAGAAGCTTTTGATTTAAGAAATATTAAAAGTGAGTTCCTGGATTTTATTCCTGACATATACCCAATTAATATATTTTCCAAAACCGAGACACTGTATTTACAGGATTTATTTAATATTAGTGCAGGCATTAAAGGTATAATCTAGTACCTGTAAGATGTTTTTAATTTTTTTTCCCCCAAATTTTGTTTCAAAAATACAGAAGCCACTTCTGACCTATTTGATCAAAATGCTTTTCTTCGGGATAAAATGCAAAATATCTTCTTTTCAAGGCAAATGAATTTGGGCATTGGTGAGAGAGGGAGGAAGGCAATGTATGCTTGCAAAAGTGCCGGGATTTGAGCTAGAAATAAACCTGCAGCATAATGTGCATTTTGATGTTGCACATATAGCCATTCAGAACTCGTATTTCAGAGTCATTTGGATGCATACAACTAGTTAAAAATACCTGTTACAAGTCTTTCCTTCCTTCTACTTTTCCAAATTTCTCGAAAGGATATTTCTCAAACTTATTTTATGAATACTCCTTAAAAATTCCTACTCATAGGAAACATCACACACAAATAAGCCTATTAATTAAAAAATCACTAATTAAAGATAAATATTATCAGAATAAATTATGTATTTTTGTTAGGAATTTACTCTAAATCTACTCAAAAAATTTATTTTTCTTCCAGCTGCAAAGTTCATCTGTTATCTCACCATATTAATCATATTAATATACTAATCATCAGAAAAATTACTAGAAAGGATTAGGCTTATTGTAAAGAGAAAAAGTTATCACTTATAACTCTGTTAAAGTATTTAATTTGATGAAAATTTTCAGTAAAGTAAAAAAAAAGGCCACCAAAAAAACCACTGCAATGTTTTCTGTCTATACACACATATAGGGTTCATAAATGGATGGATTGCCTTTCATACACTTAACTTCTGATTTAAAAACAAAACAAAAAAACACAACACAACACTTTGCACATTATCTTATGGTTCTTTAGATTGAGTATTGAACAAAGAATACTAAGACGCCTCCCAACAAACTAACCCTTCCACTGTGATCTAACCTCACTTTCTCCTATTTTCTTCTTTTTAATAATTGCATGGGCACCATTTACAAGATATGAGAGGAATGCCTTACAGAAGGACACATGACCCAGGACTCATTTTAATATTCATGAGTTTGTCAGCTTTATTAAAGAAATTCAAGTAGCTAGTGAACTCATTCCTGCACCATATATCTTTTACCTGGCTGTAAAAGTTAAGCATTACTAATGCTGCTTTGACTTCTTCTTCTTTGGAATTCAACTCCTTGGTGGACATGTAATACATGCTCTAAATTCTCCAGTGTGCATACCTACATTAACATCCACAACTATTTATAGTTGTTACCAGGGTCCTAAAAACATGAAAGTTCCCAGACCCAGCAGGTTAGCTTTGAACTCACTGAAAGAAAGAACTAAAAAATTGAGAAATTTCTCCCCTCGAGTCAAAATTTGGAGGTTCATTTCCCACCTCAGATTTTTTTTCAAAGCTCGCTAGGAAACTCAAGATTTAGGTTTCTCACGGAAAAAAAAAAGAAATCCCGTATTGATATCTTTTTTTTTCCCTCAGACAAATCTTGACATTTTCCAATTGTAGCTCCATCCAAAACAAGAGATCATTTTGGAATAAAAAATATAATTACTACATGAAAGGAAATGACATTCAAATGTTGTTAATTAAATGAGGGAATGGATGTCAATGTTAATGTGTAGGTACATAAAAAGAACCTTATTTTGCAGATGTATGACAGGGCTCCCTGAAGAACACAAGTTTTTCTATATTAATTCCATGGTAGTTGAAAGCTACATAATCAAAAACACCTTCTAAGTTTGGCAGAAATATAACACTGGCTGTTTAAAATAAAAGGTCTGTATGGAAAGTTCAGTTTTGTTTTGCTATTTTTTTTATTCCCCTAGGATCATTGTGGTGGAGGAAATATTTTTATCCGGGCCTCAGGAAATGGTGGTCTGGCTAGCGAATGCAGTGGTGTGCATCGTTACACGAAGAGTATTTATTTGGGGCAAAGCATGCCATCACTTATCTCTGACCCATAACTTCTGGATTACAAGAACTAATCAATGTCACTGGAAATATCCAGTGAGGAAGGACTTTGAAAGCTACTACCTCGAAACAACCCTTCAGTCTGAAGCAAGGTGAGTCCCAAATGTACAGGTAAGATATTGGTGTGGATAAGCAGAACTATGCTGAGTTGTACTTCAGACAGAAATTCAATGAGAGGCCAGCAAGTACCTCTCTTTTTTACATAAATGGGTTGAAAAGATAGGGAACATGAAGAGTTTTCTGGCAGAGTCTTCATGCTTTGCAGATGAATACTTGTAGCACAGGAAATGTGGCAAACTCAGCAGAAATCTGAGATTTTCTGAAGGCAGTTTTACTGATATTCACTCCTCTTTTCGGGACTCTGCAAGTGTTTCTCACACACCCCTTCTAACTGTGTTCCGCTGCTTTAATACTGCCCTTTCCAGACACCTTATACACTGGTTGCCTTTGTCTTGGCTTCTTCAGAAAATTTTTAATGAAAATGTCGACATCAGCTGTCAGGCTTAAAGTGAACACAGTTCCTGATTCCCAAAGGAACTTCTGCATAGAAAGTTCATTTATGATGTGACTTACAAGTTTAATCAACACTCTGTCTTTGATAACCATTGAGAAACATTCAGGCAAGCATCTTCCTATGTTTTCTCTTCCTCTCCGGTACTGGTAGAGTTCATTTAGGAAAATACATTTCTAAACTATTATGTTTTAGGTGTGTTTTTTTCTTTGTGTATTCTATTTTTGAGACATTTCCTCTTATGTTACAGCTCAATTTCTTCTACAGTTCAGAATTTTTTATCAGGCATTTTTATCTGAGAAACCTCTACCTTCCAATCAACATTGTTCTATCTAGCACTTCCTATTATATAAAATACGACGGAACATACTGTTTCTTTTTTTTGTTTGTGGTGGCTCTCTTACTTTCCTTTACTTATAAATGTAGCAGTGTCATCATTTTCTACTAACTTTGCTAGATGTTACTATCTCTTAGCTAAGTGATACACATTTGGAAGTATTATGAGCGTCTTGGAGGAAAACCTTGTTGCAGGTCACCAATAATGCAGAGGGACACAGAGTGAGAAGCACAATCACAAGATGATAGCCAGTGCCAGGCATAATTTTTACAACTGACCAGTACATTGAATTATTAGTACCATACAAAACCACTTAGAAAACCCCAACATAGTGCATTAAGAACAGATGACAAAATAGACTATATTCTGTTTTACGTCTTGATTTGCCAAACCATGGCATTCCCACTAAAAATGAACTAGTGCTTGGCAACTCATCTGGTTTTCAACATATGATATCTAACTGGTACTGTGGGGAGCTGAACTTTCACTGTAGTCATGATGGATTAACAGCAACTTTGGTAGCATCAATGGTAGACCAGCAAGAGTCTGAGAATCAGGGTTTTTTTACATTCACATTTCCTCAGACCTCATTTTCCTCTCTCCAAATATTTCAGAAAAAACTACTCTGTAGTACCCAGCAGTGAGTCCACGGAGATAATCTTGTTTTGTGCACGTTGAAAAAATTCTGGCAGTCTTTCCTTTTAAGTGCTCCGAGGCTTCTGCACTTGAAAGCAAAGGCTTGAAATTCAAAAGGATGCATAGCATTGATATAAATCCAAACCCATTCTAGCTTGAGCAAGTGAGGAACTTCTGGGAAATCCAGAGGTTTCAGAGAATTATAGAATCGTGTAGGTTGAAAAGGCCTTCAGGAGTTCTCTAGTCCAACCTTCAGAACAATGTCAACACTGAATTCAAAACTTGCATTGCTCAGTACTTTGTCTTGTCAGGTCTTGAAAATCTCCAGGGGTCGATTCCATGGCATTTGTGGCCAATCTACTCCAGTGTTTCTTTTTTTTCACAATTAAAAAGCTTTTTCCTTATTTCCAGTCAGAACCTCCCCAATTCCAGTAAAGTCCATTATCTCGTGTTCTCTTGCCACACACCTCAGTAATAAACTTAGCTCGGCCATCTTAACAGCCTACTTACAAGTGCTGAAAGGTGACTAAGTGCTCCCCTGCAGCCATCTCTTCAGGATGAACAAACCCAGCTGCCACAGACGTTCCTTACGGGGAACATGCTCTGGCTCCTGGATTATACCTGTTTATGTCTTTCTCTCATTGGGTTCCCAAAACCGAGCACAGTGTCTGAACGTGGCCAGGTAAAGGACAATAATCACTTCTCTCAACATACCATCAACATAGCTGACATAGAATCATAGAACAGCCCCAGCTGGAAGGGACTTCAGAATATCAACCAGTCCAACTTTCTGGCCAAGATACCATTAATTTTCATAGGCTCACAGAATCACAAAATGCTTTGGACTGGAAGGGACCTTAAAGACATCTAGTTCCAACTCCTCTGCCACAGGCAGGGACACCTCCCACCAGACCAGTTGCTCAAAGCCCCACCCAACCTGGCCTTGAACACTGCCAGGGAGGGGGCATGAACAAATTCTCTTGGCAACATTTTCCACCATCTCTCCACCCTCTTAAAAAATTTCATCCTTTTATACAGGGGTATTTAGAAAGTAGATAGGAAGACCTTACCCTCAAGAGGCAAGGAGTCAAGCAATGGATATTGCTGGAAAAATCAGTGCGTAACAGGAGTAAAAAAAGATCAGATGGCGATCTTCATGGGTAGAAGACAAATCAGAACAATCTGGGGGTCTAAGCTCAACTAAAAATTCTGAGATGAGACTGAGTTATTGTGAACAGTGAATTTCATGCTGCATTGACAAAATATTTCACTACAGTGAGAGAAAATGGAGCTGGGTTAAAAGATCACCTGTGAGGAAGACATTGAACTGAGAAGGCTGTGGCAGCTTGGAAGCTATAGAGAGAGGGCATCAAGGTTTGGGAAAATGGCAGAGACATCTGTAAAAATAAATATGTGAATATAAAATCAAATGCAAAGTGTTATGCATATTTAAAAGGCAAAAGGTTTTCAGATGTTCTATTTTTTTGAGTTCTTGGCTATGTCATTATACATTTTGGTTGTGTATAATACACATGTGATTGAAGTATATTTTCTTTAATTGCATAGTATCATATACTGTTATAAGCAGTTGAGTTTATACTTCAAATAAAATTGAGTAGCCTATTTCTCTACCTTAGTTTTATTGACAAATAATGGAACATCACCAGAGCTCTCTGAAGGAAACTCAAAACCTCAGAGGTTGTTTGGTCTTCAGTCTTCTTTTAAAGCTGAGTTTCTTCTATCAGGAAAACACTGAAATTATTTTCCTCCCTTTCAGTTCCCTCCAGCTGGAATTAGGAGTCAAGATCTCTGGCTTTTTGAATGGCAAAATTTGTTTAGACTGTTCACAAAATTTACTATTTTATGCACATGAGAAATTCAGCCTCTGTAAGTTGAACACGATATCTCTAGAAAAGTTATGCATAAGCTTTATCTTCAAAGGTATTTCTGAACTTAACTTATGCATATTTTTGCACTCAAGTTTGATTTGATAACCTGTCAAACAGATACAATTTGTTTGTGTTTTCCTGCGCTGCTCTTTGTACTGGGAAATATCTTTTGCTAGCCACACAATGGTAACATGAGTATTAAAATGACTAGC
>NW_009708273.1:0-1770 GCF_000703405.1 Apaloderma vittatum | reverse complement strand
CGCGGTGCCTGTACAGCGCTAGCGGCCACCGCATAGAGCTGTAGGGTGATCTCTGCTGATGGACAAGCTGCCTGGCAGTAAAAGGATAGAAACACATCTGGGCTGGTTTAGGAACATTTAAAAATCGCAAGATAAGAGGCTCAGTAATTTATCAGCTGAATCCCCAGATAGAGTGGCCTGCACCGATGCCGTTGCATGTGTATGTGTATGTATGCAATGAGACTGGGATCTTTTTCTTCTGTAAACTGATCCAGTCATTCATGTTGACAGTATGTTATAGCTGTATAAAAACAGTGTAATTGTATGATGGCTTATCAATGCTATGACAGCCAATTTTGGTGGCAGTGGGTGTTCTCCCAAAGAGAATAATTGCATAGATCCACGGGGATGATCATTATACAATACATAATTATTTTCCTGTTCTTAATCAAGTAGCTATATCACTACATCCGCTCATGCAATAATGCGGTTTTGGATACAGCTTATATGAAACAGTCAATACGTTATTTGTATGTATAGCATTTTCAATCTGCATTCCATTTTAAAACTCGCCCTGGAAAGTAGAGCAGGTAATGGGTACAAAATAATGGCAACCTGCCTATGTGCTCTGCTCAAGACTCAAACTCTGGGGTAAGCCTCAAGTCAAGCATAGTCTGGAAGCTGCTGAGCAGACTGCCCCATGCAAAGTGACATCACGTCTGCCCCTCCTTTTTCATCCTCAACTTTCTGAAGACAAAAAAAACCAAAAAAACCGCAAAAACCCCTGCAACTCTGGCTGGTTTTTTTGTGATAGCGGATAGTAAATAATTGTCAAGCTCCCTCATTTCCCTAATATGCAGGATGATACTTTTTAGTTTAGTAAATTCAATTTTAAATTATGTACAGCAGCCTGGGTGTTTGGAGCAGAACACAGCACAGGGCTCTACTGCTGTGCTGGGACACTACTGCCTTTCTTTTTCAGTTTTTCGGTAGAGCAGGTGGTTTGGTTATCTAAGCCTCAGGGATAAAAGACCTCACCAAATGCCACAACTACACATGTAATTTCCAGAAGACAGCTCAACCTTGCAGATGGGGCATGGAACATGAGTAACAGGAGACAATATAAACGGCTTTCTTCTTTTTCCCCAGCGTCTGTCAATATTTAAAGAAGTAATGTATAGCACTTTTGCCCTAAAATTTTCTATCATTTTCCTGCTACTCTTCACCCCAAAGCTGGCAGTACTTCTGTTGGTCATGTACATTGCTCAGAGGTGCATATAAATTCCTGTAATGTTTCCTTGGATGCTTTAATGCCATTACACAGAATGATGTCTCCAAAATCACTGGCCAGACGGGGAAACTACTCAAATCCTTTTAGTAAAGGACTTGTGACGCAAAGCGGTACAGTTCAGATTCTTTGAAAAAGACAGAAACGTCATGGGAAAAGTCAGGGTATTCTCTGTGAAGTGATCTCTATCAAACAATTTGTCTTCAATCTCCAAATCGTGAGCCTCGCTAGGGAAGAGAATGTAGCAGGTTCCTGTTCTGGTCTTGGCAGAGACCGAGCCCTTGGCAAGACCCACGGTGGTTGTTCGCAGAGGCGTTGAACTGCACCTCTGTCCGGAGCCACTTCTCCTGGAGAAACCCCCTTGGCTCTGCTTTTCTGTTCGCTTGTCCCGCCTGAGGGAGAGATGCGGTGTTCCCTGCAGGCCTTTCCTCGCCCGCGCCAAGCGCCGTTCCGCGGAAGAAAAGGGCTGTTCGGCACAGCCCCGTCCTCCCCGCGGCCGGGGC
>NW_009708272.1:0-34303 GCF_000703405.1 Apaloderma vittatum | reverse complement strand
CCAACCCCTAATATTCTGTGATTCTGTGATTGGTAAGGCTGCATATTGCTGGCTTAAATATTCAAGCAAGAGTGCATTGGAGCAGAAATTGTCTCTTTTTTAAGGTACCAAGACATAATCATACTCATTGGCTTCTTCAGTGTTGGTGATAATTTCCTTTCTCTTGGGAACGTTGACAAGTGTATATTCTGTCTGGTTATTGTTGTTAATCACAGAGGCTTCACGTTTTGTGTCGTGACTGACAGTAGAGTACAACAGTTCACTGGAATTCATAGAATCTTTTTTGCCAAAATGTTCCTGAGAGGGGTGGAGAGAGAGAGAATTAAGCTTCAACATCATTATACCCTGAAGAAGTCTGTAATGTGAAGAAATCTGGCATAGCCTGTGTGCTCATGCAGTGATGCTCAGGGGGCTGGAGCACCTCTGCTATGAGGACAGGCTGAGAGTTGGGGCTGTTCAGCCTGGGGAAGGGAAGGCTCTGAGGAGACCTTATAGGAGCCTTCCAGTACCTGAAGAGGCCCCACAGGAAAGCTGGGGAGGGACTGCTTTCAAGGGCACCACATTTAATACAGGATGTTTAGGGGGAGGAACTAAAGGGGAGGATCAGTGATTTGCACCATAAAAAGAGTAGGAAAACAGAGAAATATATGCAGAGCCAGGGGAGTCATGACCAGCTACCCAAAGAGACCACAAGGTCTGGGAGTCAACTAAGTCCCCAGGCATGTGTGTTTGTGTGCGTGTGTCTGTGCAGGAGGCACGCTCTCCTGGAAGGAGCTCTGGCCTCAGGGGAGATGCAGTGATAACTAACCCACTTCTTGGTGTCCCTCATCCAATGCTCTACTTGAAAACAGGATGAGAAGAAGGAAGAGCCGTTGAGGAAGGAGGAGGTAAGATTGTGTGGGTAAATGCCTTTCCAGCTCTGTTTAGACTTGTCCGTCCTTTTGCCTCTTGAAGGTGCCTGCTAATGGGTTGTGGGTGATTGCGCATCTAAATAGCTAGCAGGGGGACTCATTAAATATAAAGGGATGATGTGAATTATGTACTTGGAGCCAGAAGTTAAACTTTTGTTTGTCCTGATGCTCCTGATTTGAACTCAATGAGTAATAAAGCCAGTAAGTAAGTACAGGCTTTACAGTGGTATCCTTTATTCTCTGCAAATAGTAGTATTTTAAGTGGGTGTTGCTGAGTTCATGCTGACATTTGTAGCTACCTTTCATATCCTGTAGGTGGAGCAGAGGTTCTGCTCCACAGGTTAATAAAGTCAAAGAGTTTGCTTTTATTTTTTAAAAGTAGAAGTGAGAAAGAGTTGTTAGAATATAATTCCTGCAGAATCTGTCTCGAATTTAGCCAGCTTATATAAATCATTTTGTCTGTTTAGATTCCTCTTGCTGTGACAGATCTCCTGAACCTGAGGACACTTCACTGAAAATAATTATGGAGTTTTTGTCTGAGGCTTTGTAAAATTTTGACTTTGAAATCCTAGTAGTTTTAAGGAGCAGAGCAGTCAGGGTGGACTGGCTTATTAAAAGGAATTCCCTACCTACTTGCAGGGGTATGATGCTGTCTGCCCCTAGTGACTATTGCAGAGTTGTGCCTGCAAAATGAGAACAAGTAGGCTCTTAATTGTCATGAGTGACTAGTTCCAAATCCACTGTGTGAAGACCGGAGTGCCTCTTGTCCCTTACAACATAGAAGTCTACCCAAGACTTGCTGATAGCCACGTTTTCTAGAATCCTTCCAGTCCACAAGTGTTGAAAGGCTGTTTTCATTGACCTCCTGTTATCAGTGGGGAGGCTGGAGTGCAGAGGTGAAGTGATTTGTCCTACACTTTCATGGTGGTGCAGAAGCAAACATGACGACTCTTAATATTTCAATTGAGTCTTTCATTATTCACAGGCCAAGTTTGATACTTGGAAGGGCCGTCTCTCTTGGTGCACTAACAACCCTCCCATGACTGTCTTCAGCCACATTCTGGTGTTTTAACTTGTGACACCAAAACCGCTCAGAACTAGACAGCAGATTCCTCATTTAAAGTTCCGCCCCCTCCTCTTCCCCCACAGTCCTCCCCACGCTCACATGTAGAAATGATGAGCTCATCTAATCACACCCTTTTCTTTCATCTTGCCCACAATCTTCAACATTTTCTTCTAGACACCCACATATCTACTGGGCAGCAACTTTTGTTTTACTAATGTCATCTTTATAAAATAACAAACCAACCAGCTTGGGCTGCTAAATGGCAGCGCTCTGTTCTGTGGTACACAGGGCTTCTGGTGATTGTTTGTCACTGATGACTTAAGAGGCAACTTCACTTACCCTCTGCTAAAATCAAGTATTTCCAAAGCAGAGGTAGCAAACCACAGGCACTCAGCTGCTTCTACTTGGAGCCCAGAGTACTAACACAGACAAACAAGTACATAAGACTGTGAAGGTCATGGGTTGAGAAGTGCCTGCTCCCCTATCCCTGCTTCTAAGGTGATGAGTTTGAGCACAGGATAGAACACACACCAGGTTATATATTACCTCTTAAATTACTTTAGGGTGCATTGCCAGAGCTCCTGAATTTAACCCCAAAGCAGGAAAGTAAAATGTGTCTAGTGGGCCTATCTTTTCTGTGTGCCCTCCCCTGCATCGGTAACCATTTGATCCATTCTGGTTTATAAGAAACCAAATGTTCTTCATGAAAGTGCATGCTTTTTGCTTTTGTTTTTTTTTCTGCTTTCTTCCTTCTAGAGTCTACGGGACACTGGAAAGAGAAACCTTATTCTGTTCCAGCAGAGGCTTAGCCTCTCACTGAGATATCTGTTATTTTTTTATATAATGGAAAGATTAACTAAAACCTTTTAAGCTTCCAAGTATTAAAACTTTGTTTGTCTTTCAGCTGAAGACTTCTTTATTACTAAAGCTGGCTGGCAATAGTTCAGTTAAATGGCTCTTTATTAGGAGATATACTGAAACTGAGTCTTTTTTTGAAACATCAGTTTTGACAAAACTGTAGGCAAGAGAGGTTATGCTGGCTATGAGAAAGATGAGAAAGATGAGGGGAGAGGGGAAGGAGGAGGAGGACAGAGAAGTACTCCAGCAGCTGTAAGCTACCCAGTGACTGGGGACACTCAGCTAGGACACGATCATGAAGGTCAACACCCTGAATTGTCTTATTCGGGACAGGCAGCATTACACTTGTCCTCTGAAGTTATGAGTGAGTGCTGGGGCCTGTTTGGCCACTGGCTGCCCAAGGGTATGGCTGGGTATCATTGTTATAGTTTATGTACTACATTTATTTTGTATGTGGGCTTAAACTGGTGTTTTTCTGAATCCCAAGAAAATACCCTGGTTACGGGCTTTTGTATCTCCTGCAGGAACATGATGGACACCTTGTCTTTCTGACATATGGATGTTTTGGACCCAGTTGCCCCAAAGAGCAGCAAAACATTCACTTTTAGTCATTACCTTGACAGTACTTGATGGATCGCTGTAGGTCTGCGCTGAAGAAAGAGTTAAAAAATACAGGCGATTGTCATTTTTTGGTACAGTGACAAGATGCAGAGACTTTCTGCTGCACAGGATTTACTCAGACTTAGCTGCAGACTGAGTACAGGCTGTGCAAAAGCATGAGTTAGTATGACATTAGTTGTGGAAAGGGTTGAATCTCTAAGGACTAATTAAATCTGATGGCTTTTCAAGATTTACCTTTGATAGGCACTTATGCATCACTGCTCATCAACCTTAATAAGACCTAACTGTGCAACTCTGGGGGGAAACTCGGGGGCTTTTTTTGTTTGTTTGGGTTTTTTAACTTAAATCAATTTTACATGTCTCTCTTAGAAATTGCTGCTGTCTGACTCTATTTCAACTTCACGGTCAACGCAGCCTTGGGTTCCCTGGCTTGGGTTCACTTGGGTTCACTATGATGGGGTGCAGTGGCACTACATGATATACCACGTGCCTGAGCATGCACTGGGTGTCTCTGCACGTGGGTTTGTCAGGCTTGAGCTTTTCTGCAAATTTGTCTCTCTGTCCCACAGGCATCTAAATAACAAAGGGTTGTTACTTGCATCATCCTTTCTCACAGTTTTATTTTTATCGGCCTAGCTGGTTCTCGTTATGAGCATGGCTGAACTATTGTTTGCTCCTATAAAATTTCAGATATAACCTTTCACTTTTGCTCAAGTTAATGGGGTTTTTAAGCATACTTGTTTTGCAGCCTGACTGAAGGAAAGATGTCAGTCTCTCAATACTGTGTTAAGGCTGGCATCTTAGAAAACTTGCAGTGTTTTCAAATATTACTGTGCTGTCTTGACACTGCCATGAAATTGCCAATGTACATGACTAGCAAGAAGCTGTTCCTCTCTGAATAAATACTGCACCTCGTGAAAGCGGTAAAAGTATTATACTGTCCTTACATGAATGGTTTTGGCCACTGATGAAAAAGGTAGCAGTCTGAATTGAAACGAAGACCTCATGATTCACAAGAACGCATGCGATCCTGGCTGCTATGTAACTCTTCCCTATTTGCATATTTAACATGCAGAAACTATTTGATTAGGAGATTACCTCATACCGATGTCTGTCTAGAAAATGTCCTAAACTGTGCTTGTATATGGCAGGGTGGGAGCTAGCGTGTGATTAAATGTTGTGCTGGCAGCCCCCCTGGAGGGAATTGCAACTCCTCACTCTGCCTTCTCCAGCAACCAGAAAAACCCAGTGAGGCCCCAAATAATCCAGCATGGTGGGGCAGCAAGAGAGCAGGCACCTCCTACTGGATGCAAGGAAGTTTCCCTGGCTGGGGTGAAAAATGCCCTGCTATGGCTCCTGCCCACAGCTCTTCCCTCCAGCTGCATCTGCGGCAATGTTGGGTGCTGGCAGGGGACTGCCCCAGGCCCCCACCCACGCCATGCCACCCCCGGGGTGCTTGAGGAGCATCTTTACTTACTTTCCTTGTGGGCGTATCTTTTTCTCCTGATGGGGATGCACGTTTTCCACCTAGAGTATGGAAATAAGGGTGGGCAGGTTACATCTGGTGCTGGTTAGTCCTTGGCCCCCACTGCCAACCAAACCCTGGACACCCTTGAATGTGTGAGTTCCCTTCATCAGCTTTTCAGACATGTCACTTGGTGCAAGTTCTTTGCCCTCTCAGCCTCTCCTTTGTCCTCCTAGAGAGGCAGCCACAGGCAGGCACCATGCCCTGCTCTTGGGAGCTGTAGGAGCAGGGACTCCTACAGAAGAGGAGAGGCACAAATCTCAGGTCTGTGAATGGAGGGAGGGCAGGGAGAAGCCCGCAGCTGATGGTAGGTGTTACAGCATTTAGTTGTTCCCACAGTCTCTGTCCCCAAAGGGAGCCTGGCAGGTAGCTCAGCAAAGTTTGTGGTATTGAGAAGCAATCGACGTTTCTGGGCTTGCCCATATCAAATACCTCCAGATGGGTGAGTGAGCCATAAATATTGGGAAAAGATAAAGGAGAACTAGCTTCAGTCCCCCCCCAAAAAAACTATTCACATCAATCAGCCCTCTGCCATGTCTCAGTGGAAATCAAAAGGAAGAGAAACAGGGTAGTTGTGTGACACGAACAGCAAACCTGTGGGTGAGCGCAAGGCTAGGGGACAGGTCAGTTCCTGGGACATCTAATCTCCAGTAGATTAAATAATCTTTGCTGTTTCAAGCAAAAGACTATACTTCCAGGTTTAAGCACTGAAATTATTTGGCAAATTTAAGATCGTTTTGCTTATATCTGGGTTGCTGCTACCAAGCTTTTTGGTAATAAAAGCTAAGCTTGCTGGCTCATGGGCTATTGCTTATAGTTTATAAATCTAAATTCTTCTAAAATGCCTGTAGAATAATTTACAAACATTTCACAATGTCATACTAAGGGACTATGAAGCTGCCAAGTCTTACAAAGTTGTGAAATGCACCCAACTTGCTGGTGGAGGTGCATTATGAGTCAGTCTAATTAGAAGTGTTCCCATATTTTTTCTTTCCCAGGACTGGAGTTAAAGAGGTAATGTCACCATTCTTTGTTGCTGTTGATACTTTCTGTGCTAAACATGTGCTGTTATGTCTTATTTCTTTTAAATGCTGCCCAAGTTCAGCAATTTGCATGAGGTAATTTCTTTCTGTACTTATCTCTGGTGCTCTTGTCAGATTATCAGTAAGTCTGGCAAATATCGGTGAACTTCTAGAATCATAGAATGGCTTGAGTTGGAAGGGAGCTTAAAGATCATCTAGTTCCAACCGCCCTGCCATGAGCAGGGACACCTCCCACCAGACCAGGTTGCTCAAAGCCTCATCCAGACTTTCTGATTTCCTGTTTGGTGGGACAATTTAGATCCCTTTTATTACAGCTGGGTATGAAGACAAAGCTAACTCTAGTTCATCTCAGGTGGCCCACCTGTTTTTCTTTGAACTGTATATAGCATTTTGCCTACAGTGAGAACATTAGTTGAAGGATACCAACATGAATGTTTCCTACAATTTGGTCCTAGAAGTCCTATGAGACACATTTAAAATAAAATATGTATATATATCTTATGTACATTTACAATACACATAATTTACATCAGGAGTATATTGTAACTGACACATCATGAGTTTGGCATAAATATTTTTATGATCATTTATTTATTCCCCTTTTTCTTGTTCCTAATCAGTTGGCTTCTGATTTTTTAGTTCCTGGCTCAGATGGAAAGGCTATCAGGCCTTCCCTTGGACTATCAAAAGATAAATAGCACATGTTCCTGTAGCAAGTTAGACCTGTAAACAGACGCAGTTAGATAAATTTTTCTTATTTCGTCAGTAATGTGTAATCCTGTGGGAAACTATGTCATGTGATCTGAGAATTAAAAACATTTCTCAGCATCTGCATTCCTGTTTCAGACTGCTGGCTCCTTTGAGGGAGATGCCCAACAGTAGTAAGTGGAGAATCCAACTTGCCTGTAGTTGGAGGGTTTTTTGGGGGGTTGTCTCTTGATGGGATTTTTTTGAGGCATGTAACTATAGTTTATGAGTGCAAATTCTTGGAAGTAGTTCTGGCTAGCAGTCTCAGAAGAAGAGAAATGTGACTCAACTATTAAAGTAAAAAAGGAAGAATTCATTTTCTTTGTTTCTGTAGTTTCACTTTGCTGTTTGCTGAGCTGCTCTATGAGTTGTTTTACAGTCTCCAGAGGCTGTCACACTTAGGAAGTGGTCAAGTTAAATATAGAAGTGCCACTAAAAAGTAAAGCTCTCCAAATAGAAGGACTATGGATAAATGGTTGGGTGTGAAATCATTCAGCTCCTGGTTGCAATATTTTCCCCCATCAGCTGCAGTATTAAGCCACCTGCTATTAAGAGATTGAGCTTGTGTTAGGTCTGCTTTGCACACTTGAAATTAAGGTTGCTTTCAATTTGATTTTCCTTCAGACCTCTTGGCCAAGACTCAAGGCGGTGGATGCCCGTTCTGTCCCCAAAGGGGCATTTCCTGGGTGGATGTAGTGGGATGCTGCTGGTAAGGAGGGCCACCTTTGTAAAGTGTGATGCCAGCCTTGCCTGCTTTCAGAAATACAGTGCTCCTCTGATCTGCTGTGGGACATGACAGTAGTAGCTTTCAGGAGGGAGGACTTCAGTGGGGAGCTGCTGCAGCCGTTGTCGCCATCTAACTTGGTCTCTCTCAACAAGAGATTACTGGTCCAGAAACAGAAATGCAGAACAAAAAACTGCTAAACCCTGAGAAAAAAAATCATCCAACCAAACAAAAAAAAAAACCTCGCCATCCTTGCTCTGTGCCTGACTGTTTGACAAAGAAAACCCAATGCTTCATCACTTCAGTATGTTGTAATTCCTGCTACTCCTGTAATTTCCTCTGTGCTCTCCTCTCTGGGACCCTGCCAGCAATGGCTGGTCCTTACCTACATCTGATTCACGCCAAGTTAATAAACTTTGCCTGCCAGTCTCAGGAGACTGATGATCTGGGGTTATTTCTTCCACTTGGCTGCCAATTTTCCCAAGCCTTGTAGACACTCCCCCATTCACAGATGTCCTTCTACTTTGATTTTTTTTCCAGATCTGCTTAAAGCTATTTGGAAGAGACGCTGACAGCTGCATAATGTGACTGAATGAGCCTCATTCCTTAGCAATCTAGGTTTAGAGCAATGTAAAGTGTGAATGCAGAGCAAAAAGATTTGGGGAGGATTTTTGGAGGTAGGTACATACCTCAATTCTAAGAAAAGACACACGGGCCCTTTGGGGAACCTGAACGTGATTGCTATGGATTTGATCCCATGGGAGTACTGAGTGTCCTCAGGAATGTGGGATCAGGCTGG
Organism: Apaloderma vittatum; assembly: GCF_000703405.1. Classification (NCBI taxonomy): domain Eukaryota; kingdom Metazoa; phylum Chordata; class Aves; order Trogoniformes; family Trogonidae; genus Apaloderma; species Apaloderma vittatum. Next base: position 26,009 of record NW_009708272.1, on the reverse strand, counting down.
TGTGGATGGGCTGACTGCTCTGAAATGTGTATAAAAGTCTGTGTTATAACCTGAGGTTTTGTGTAGCCTGCTGGGGGGCAGAGGAGACCTTCCTGGCCCACACTCAGTCTCTGTCTCTCACCCACCCGGTGAGCAGAAACAGCCGGGCTGGGCCTCCCCAGCAACACGGGGGCTTTGCAAGGATGCTGAGTCACACACAGGAACGACAGTTTTTTTCTGAGATTAACATCTCAGCCCACGTCATTTCTCCATCCCTCTGAACTTCTGTGAGGTCTGTGATTTTTTCAGAAAGACCCAGCTTTATAGGCAATCAGGTGGTTATGACTGAGGAGTGACGTGACACTCAAAACTCAGGGTGAGCTGGCACTGCTGACTGATGGGAGCTGGAATGAGGTGTGTTGCTGTTGTTTTCCGTCCTGCAAGGGCAGCTGGTTAATGCTCTCCCTGTGTTACCTCTCCTGGCAGTGGTTTCTAAGACAAAGAGTTTTTGAAAGTGAGGAAAAGAAGGTGTGGAGCTGCATGAGCACAGGCTGCAACATGGCACCATGCTGACAACATCTTTTACAGCAGTGGGCTTTCCTCCCTTCTCCTCTGATGGGGCATATGGGCTTCATGGCCCAATCAACAGCTAGCAGGAAAAATCTGCTTTGTGAAAACCTTGTTCGCAGTGTTCTGAGCCCTCCTCCTGGAAAATAATGAGAAGCAGATCTCCCATCTGTAAGTGTGACACTGGCACCGAAAGCATTGGGGATTTGTCAAGTTTGGGAGCTAAATGCCGGGAGCTGAGACTCTACAGGCACGTGAGTTCATCACTGCTCCTTGCTGCCGCAGGAGATGACCCATCAGCTTCACATGGATTTTTTTTGGCCTTGACTCAAACCACTTCTGAGAGCAAGGCTTCATGCTTTGGAGACTTTTGCCCTTTCCCTCAAGGCCAGGTAACATGGTCATGTCTTAGACATTTGGCCACAGACCTGCAGAGAGATGAGGGATGTAACTGTCTTCCAAAACAAGTACAGCATTTGATATTGGCAATGGAGTGCCTCACCTGAGCTCCTTAAGCCCAACTAAGCAGTCGAGGCACAGTACTCAGAGCTTGCATGACTTTCTATCTATCAAGAAGACAATGGGAAAGAGAGGCAATTGTCCTCTCTGTGGGTCTTCAAGTAAAACATCTGTCAATACATTGGGTTTTTTTGGTTGTTTCTAACTGGAGAGGTGTTATGGGAGAGACCCTTGGAAGTACAAAGGCGCAGATGTAGAGCTAGGACAGTATTTAGCAGAAGCAAAGCTGTGACATGAATATTTGACAAAGCAATGGCCAGAGGAGCTGGATGCCTGAGTGGAAAAACGGTCCACACCTGCTAATCTGAAGCTCTGTTACCTTTTCCAGGTGTCTTTTCCTATGCCTATGTCCAGCCAAGCCAGGCAAAGCACCACTGTGTACCACAACACAGCGATGTTGGAGGGTGAGGGAGCCACAGGCAGCAGCGACGCCATGGTGGGGTGCCCCAGCCTGGTTGGGGCAGCCTCAGACACCCCGCGCAGCACTGCCAGCTACAGTACTGGCACTCACCTGCTTGTGTCTGGGGATCTGCCTCTCACCTTCCTTATTTTCATAATATTTACCTTCATAATACTTAGCCCTGTGGTGTTAGGCACCCTCCTTGAAAATCCCAGGTTGCTGTAAGGTAGCGAGTTGTTGGTTTCCCAGAGTAAACCTCTTTCTGTTTGTGATGGTGGAAGAACTCACTGCTTGAGCTAGCCAGTTTTGTTTGAGAGAGTCCATTACTAACATTCCGAAAATTTCCAACTATGTGACTGTCTCTCTGCTTTGTAATGTGCTGCTTCAAGAGCTCAAGCTTGTCCCATTTGGAAGGGATAAAGTCAGAAATATCCAAGTGTTTCAGTATACCTGAGTAACAAGGAACTTTCTGATGTCATTTCAGGTGAAAGAGACATTTCTAATATAATTTGCCCCCCTTTCTACAAGGGACATTAAAGAGCGCTGTACTGAACAATGGTAAGTCCTGCTAGAAACCCTTGCCCCAGGGAGGGCAGTGATGGCAGCCTGTGGGCCGTAGGAGAGGGGCAGCCTAGCCGATGCCTGGCAGTGCTCAGCTTCCCTGCACTGTGCATCTCTGGCACAGACAGTGCCAAAAGCAACCAGCCTGTCCTAGGTGGCAACTGCTGAGCATCCTCCTCTGCCTTCACAGCTCCTTAGGAGACTACCTAATCCTAATTGCTGTTGTACATGACTATAGTATACTTATATAGCCCATGTATGGCATTTAAATATATTGCATAATTTAATCTGTTTATGTATAGTGTAAATAAAAGCTTGTCTTTATGAGACATGGTGCCAACAAGTAAGAGATGTCAAGGTGAACCTCTAAGTGTGGTTTTCCTGCCTGGAAATTAGAGCAGATGGCAAGTATTCTCTGTATTTTGTGTTCTTTCTGTGTAACACCTTTCCTCCCTTCAGTAGGCTCTCAGTGCTGGAAGCCTAGGATGAAGTCACCTCCCTAAAAATCATCCTCAGGCAATACTTTTTGACATACTAAAAACTACATTGTTCATCTTAATTTGCTTGCTAAACTACCTTTGCTCAAGCAAGAGGTTCCTCATGGTGCCTTATGTGGTCCCTTACATTGCAGGTATAATTTGTTCCTAGTTTTAATAAGACCGCTCTCTTGTTTAGTAATTATATATAAAACAGCATTGAACCTACCTTATTTTTGGTAGGCAGCTTCCCATCCTTCCACTGGATCTCTGCACCCTTGGGTAGCCAATTTTGTCGTGGTTTCCCTTCAGGCTGAATTGTTTTCTGTATGAGCTGTTCTGGAGACCAAAACTTAATGGCTGAAGAGGCTCATTATCTCTCTCATCGTAGCTGTATGCAGCACCCACATATCGTGCACTAAAAAGAACCAACCAAAGGCTTCACTGCAGACAAGCACTGAGGAGTGGGGGTGGGAGGGGAAGAGGGGGGAGAAATGGATGTGACGTGGCTTCCTGGGGTGCTGCGGCCAGCAAGGGCGTGCTGGTGCTACTGGCCCCCACGAAGATGCTACCGGGTTGCAGCACAGATTTCCTCTAGGATACCTCTGCTGAAGTAGCACCTTTGGGTGTTCTTGGCAAGAAGAAACCACATGTCTAGTCAGCTTGCTCTCTCAGGAAATGGTGCGAGAAACCAAATGGTAAAACCCAAACCATTCAAACCCCAATGAAACACAGCCTTTGCTACTGAAGCTTTCCACTGTAATCTGGGTTTCTTCCTCCTCTCCATTTTGTCTTTTTTAATCCCTTTTTCTTTACTGAGCAACAAGGAAGAAGAAAAATAGAAGCATCAGAAATATGTTTTGTATGGCTGAGGATTCAGGAGTAAGCATGTTTTAACTCACACATTGTAATTGCAGTACATCGCTGGAAGAGAAGTAATCTCTATAAGGCTTTAGGTGTGGGCAGCAATGTCATCGAAACACAGTGGTGAGAGGTGACAGGCCATTAACCAGACAGCTTCAGAACATGTGCTGTCTGCCAGTGATATGTGGATTCACAGGTACGTGTGCACTTACTAGGCAGTCGCACACCAAATTTCAACATTGGCAGCAGCGTGGTAGCACAGAGAGTGGGCTCAGTTTGGGGAGAGATCACAGATCAAATATCTGAAACGTGACCAAGAATAAGCAGCTGTGGCTGTGTAGAAATTACCCTTGTGTGCTGGTCTAAAACTTGCACACAAACACAGTGCTTTGTAACCCTGCCTGAAGGAGCATCACCTGTCCTGCAACATCCCTTGGCTGCTGGCTGTGGGTCCTGCCACAGCCCACCCTGATGCAGCAACACAGGCTGGACCACGCTTCAGTAGATGCAGCTCCTATCTTTACCCCAGTGTCCTGCAGTTCTCCAAATCCAGCCAAGATCTAAGAATGTCCTTTTTTTAGATTTACTAGAAACTAGAAAGACCATCCTAGCACAGCAGAAAGGAAGGGAAGAATGTGAATCACTGGATTTTTCGAGCAGTGGTTGCAGAATGCCAGCTTTCGCTATGTTTTAGAAAGTGCCAGGAAGCTCAGGCATGGTGTGCAGTTCTCAGAAACGAAGCAGCTGTGTGACTGAAGCAGGACAGCATGAGATCTGACTGAGAAGCAAGGAGGAGATCTGTAATCCACCAAAAGCCTGTGCAAAGACAAGCAAATGTTGGCTGGTACATGGAGGAAGGGGTGGGGTCAGAAGGAGATGCTGCAGCATTTGGGTGTGCATGCAGACACATGTATATATGGGCTGGGAAGGGGGTCTCCACATGTCTAGGGTTCCTGCAGTGCCAGGAGCTGTCAGGGGAGAGACAGAGTCTGGGAGGAGCAGCCATCATACGCAGCTCTTTAAGGGGGTACTGTAAGAAATTTAAAGTATACGCATTTTTTTCCAGCAGTAATAGCCATCTCTATCCCTTGACTGGCTGTTGCTAAGACTGAAGATTTGATCTTTATTGAAAAGTGTTTTAGCACCACCCAGGTCTTCAGGGTTGCTTGGAAAAGCTTTTGGAACATGATAATGTTTCTGGCAGAATATAAAATGCTTAAAGACCAAGAACATTTCCTATGAGTGGAAAACCACATCACCTGGGCTTGCCTTTTCTAGATCAAGTGCAGTTCCTTTTGTGATCACTAAGTGGTAGAGTTCATCTATGAGGACTTCAGTATGTGTCTGCAAGCTGGAAAGTTCTTCCTTTAAAGTTTTGTTTCAAAACTATAACTGAGCTAAAGTGAGGACATCAGCAAAGCCTGGAATAAATCTTTGCATTTCTGCACAGGTCAGTCACACTCTGTGAGGAGGCTTTGGTGCAAAAGGACATGGTTCCAGCAAATCTTCCAATTATTTTTTTTTCAGTTTTGGAAGTTCTGAGAGGCTTACATTACAATCAGAATTAAATGTTTGCTTGTGAATCTCATCCACAATGGCAGATTTCCTCTCTGACTTGGTCCAAGGAACAGGCTTGTTCCACAGCCTGTTTGCATTGCTTAATGGCTGCACCCTGTTTTTAATTGATTTCACATTTTTGTCAGGTCAGAATGTCCTTCCAGAAATCTTGTAGGAAAACAGAAAATAACTCAAGGAAAGGAAAATGAGATGTGATACCTCAAAGAAAGAAGAAAACAGTATGAAGCAATTGCAGTTTGCAGAGTAACAGCATTGAATTACTGAACCTACTCAAAAGCAAATGTTTCTTTAGAGGAATATTGATACTTTGTTTCTATTCTCAGCTAATTACGACTTGGGAGGTGAGAAGGAACTGTGTACATGTGAGCACATCTGATAATTTTCTTATCACATTATGATTTGGGCCTGTTGGCTTCCCCTGAGCTATTTGCATGATTCAAGATTAATCTGCATGGCAATTCGACTGAAAGAAAACATTTTCAAGACAATCACAGTCATTTGGAGTAGAAAGAATCTGCAAAAATGTAAACCACCTCATCAGAAAGCAGAAACTTGAAACCCAGTTTACCAGTACAAGTTTCATCAGCAAATGAGGTCCGGCTGGCTGGTTGCCTCACCACAAGCTGTGTGAGCAGCCTCGGGGCTGAGGGTTTTGTTAGTTTCAGCAACGTGATTCCAGCTGGCAGAAAGAGAGAAACACAGGTGCTAAATTACAAAGCAAAAAGGACAAAAACAAAGACTCAAAATGGCTGTGTGAGATGCTGTTATGTCACCTCAGGTGAGGGCAGAGAGGAAGGGGTGTGCTTGCAGGATGGCAGCCCTGTGTTTCCGAGAGAAAGGGCTGGGAAAAGAGCATGGATTTGTGCAGATGGGGGCAACTGCAGTGGAGGAAAGGGGAGACCAAGGCTCTGTTTTTTCCTCAAGGCAACGTATGATCTAAGCCCTGGGTTGGGCTCTTGGCTTGCTCTGATCTCTTTCGCTGGTAATGGCTTCATTACAGCAGCATCAGCAGCTCCTGGGTCTCCACTGGTTTATACATGGGATGCATACACTTAAGTGAGCCTTCTGAATTATATGTTGGGGACATTTGTGCTACTCATTGCAACATGACTACTGACCTGACCTGAGCTCCTTTCCTTGAATTCAGCTCAGGACCAGGGTGGTCTTCCCTCCAGTCTCCCACAGGCATTAAGTGCTAAGTCAGCTTAGAAACCTGGGCTTTTATTTACGTGCTTGCAAAAACCTAACATTATGAAAAAGGCGCTTGTAAAAAACCCAACATTGTAATCTGTTACCCGCATTCATCTAGCAGCCTGACTGGGAAATCTTCAGTTTCTGTCTCTCACATTTGTTGTCATGTCCCCTGAAATTTCTGTTATTCAGCAGAGTGCTGGAGGGGCAAGAGGATTTTACGAGGTACCTTTTACTGTATGTGACGGGAGGGGGAATGTCCCTAGAGCAAAGCGTATAAAAAAGGGGAAGCTGCGCTCAATCAATCAGTTGCTTGCTCTTGTCGCTGAGTGCAGAGCTAAGATGATGGTCACTTGTCTGCTCCTCTTCAGCATCTGGACCGTTGCGTCAGGTAACTCCCTTGTCTGTCTTGTCTCATTGCTGTAACGGTGTTATAGACCTGCCAGCCTACTGCTGGGTGCTGCAGTCACCACCTGACATCCCCCCCAGGGCACCCCGGGGGTGACAGGGCACTTGTGGCACTGCATGGCTGGCATGGGGCTTCAGACATGTCACTGCCGATTGCGTTGCCAACATCCTCACCTTAATTTACTGCCAGTGCAAGTTATAAGCTGCAGATGTACAAATTTAATTGTGATTTGCACATCATAACCCAGGAAAATCTTCAAAAGCTCCCAGTGACTCATATGACTGAAGTTTGATTTCACCTCTTGTTGTCGCTGGGATTTGAGTCAGAGTATGGCACTGATTTGCTCTAAACAGGACAGAATTATTTGCAGTGAACGATATGGTGCTTGTAGGTATCTGCTCAGGCCATTAAAAGTGTGTTATGTTTGTTTCTGCAATTAAAAATCAGGTAGAAAAGTCTGAATTTATTTTAAGAATTTGAATGTTTCCATAATCATGGTTTGCACTCTGCCTGTGGCACTACTAGGCTCTGAAAAACAAAATGACTATCACAGCTTCACAGCTGACTTCTTGGTCTATGGTGGCGATCTGCCTGTCCATGGTCACAGTTATGGTCAGGGCAGGACCTGAGAGCTTTATCAGGTGGGTTAGCCAAGCGTACCTCTGGGTGCTGCAAACAGCCTCACTCCTCTTTGAAATGTGCAAACACATTTACCTTTCTTGCAAATCAAATTACATGTTCCCAGTGCTGTAACTGTCCCTGCTGGTATCTTCTTTCCCATGTTAATGTACACGAATAGATTTTAAAAACTATTATCCTAAGAGGTGTGTGGAGCTGAGCTGTCAAACTTGGGAGTATCGATTTTTCTTGCCTGTCTTCTTAACAGGTTTTCCATATGTGTCTGTGAATTGGAAGAAAAGATGGATTTCTTTTTTGTTTGTTTATTTTTTCCCTGGATACCTTTAATACCATGGCATTTAGCAGTGAAAGTTTTCAATTTGTGGGCTTTCAGCAGGGTCTCAGTTGCATAGCCTCAAGCTTGAGATGGGAAAATGGATGCAGTTTGTCTTCGATCCTCCCTACTTTGCTTTTTCCTTCTGTTTTTTCGTTCTCCTATCAGTCTCTTACAAGTGTGGCTGAACCATGCCATCATTTTTAGCAGCTTTACTGATTTGCTTCTCCTGTACTGCAGGAGGGCTCGGAGAGAGGTAAAGCACCGACAGCTGTTTGGTTGTTAGAGGTTATGGGAACCTCTCCACAGGTGCCCGTGGGATAACAGTCTTGCCAGATGGAAATGAGTCTCTCCCTTCACCAGATCTGCCTTTCTCAGTGACCCACCAAGACGCTTTGCGTGAGAGATTTCAGGTCTGGCAAAACTGTCAGGGTGGTTTTTTTGAGCCGTTTTTCATTATTTTCCATGGATGGAGGGGCAGAGAGAGATCCTCCAGAGCCTCTATGTGCAGGAGTGAGGGTGAGGGGCTGTGGGGGGGCTCTGCTGGGGATGTGTTACAGAAAGGTGATGAGAAAAGCTGAGTGCAACCCCTGCTTCTCTCTCAGGCTCCGTGCAGGTGATGCACAGAAAAGTCCAGTCGGTCCAGACAGGAGGAAACATTACTTTTTCATGCCGATCAGTCACAAAAGAAGACGTGTTACAGGTGACCTGGCAGAAGGAGACAGACGGGGCTGAGGACAACATAGCGACTTACAGTGTGATGAATGGCCAGAAGATAGCAGAGGGCTATGTTGGCCACGTGAGCTTTGCCCACAGTGAATTACAAGCCTCAGCCATCTCCTTTCATGGAGTTACCCTCCAAGATGAAGGATGCTACAAGTGCATCTTCAACACATTTCCCTCAGGGGCTGTGACTGGCAGGATGTGTCTCAAGGTTTACGGTAAGGCATTGTGACTGTGTACAGGCTGTTATCTGAGGACCAAGTGGTTTTCCCTGTGAAAAACCTTCCCTGACCCCTGATTATTTTAAAATTGCTTCAGGAAAGGTGGCTCAGTTTCCTCTCTGTCTCTTCCTCCCTCTATGGTTTTACCTCTGATGGGAAATTGGTGTTCTACAGTTCTTAATTTTAATTTCCCTTTAAGTCACCAACAGTGATATCCAAAAGCTGATGTGTAACCCATGACTTCCTCCAAGTTTCCTTGGCCACGTGCTGTGCTGACAGCTGGCCTGCCACAACCATGAACCCTGTGCTCGTCTGTAGCCTTTCACTGCTGCTCTTACCTCCTAAGCCTGGAAGTCGGGCACTTTTTGCTTACTCTGCTTTTGATCTTTAAAAAATATGAGGTATTTAAAAGACAGAGAGTCATATGTAAGACCACAGTATCTGGAAGCTGATTTTGAAGCCATAGTAAAAAATGACAATAGTTAGCCTAGGCTCAGGAAAGGGTTGCGAAAAAAAAAAAAGGCTGGAATACAGCACAGCTCATGGCTTTTGCCACACGAGTATCTTGTGCTGGTCAGCATTAATTAGCTTCAAGAAAAGCTGCTGGTGGTATGACCCCTGCAGAGTGTTTGTTTACCCCTAGTGCCTTCTGCTGACAAAGACACAGGCATGTCCACATGTGCCACAAGTCCTCTGCATGGAAAAAAAAAAAAGGATGCCCCTGGCTTATTGGGAGAAGATGACTTAAATTGTAGGTGAAAGGGCTGAAGGTGCGGGGAATATGAGGGAAAACCAAACCTGGAACAAAAATTCCTTTTCCTCTCTCTTGGGAAAGTTCCTAGAGTAGAGAGGAGGATTAGAAGAAATTCGCTCAATGTTTCAGATATGAAGAGGAAGGAGTTCCTAAAGACACCCAGTGCTGAGTCATTCAGAGGCTAAACACTGGTTATACATTGCAGGAAAACAGGGAAGCACCTTGCAGGGGCATCTCCTTCTTGTTTATTTTGTTGATCTAAATACTGAGTCAGATTTGTTCTGCTGCTTTGCTTTTTTATTCAAGTGGGAGAAGTATTACTCCAAATCCCAGCCTTAGGGCTATGATTCCTCCTTTAGCAGAGAACTACTTAAAATTAATGAAAAGGTTTTTTGCTGCTACACACACTTCCATGAGCAGCATCTCTTCCTGCACCTCGGATAAAAACGAACCAACAGAGAAGGGTTTCACTTCTCTCATCGGGCTGCTCCAGCTGCACCAGCATGAGCTTGCGGGCCTCTACCAGGGACTGGCTGATGGCGATCATGGTGGCATCCCTGAAATGTACTTTATTGAACACATCCTGGAGGGTGTAAGTGTTTGGCACTGTGACAGAAGATTGGAGTTCACTTAAGGTGTATTTCACTGAAGTTAATTTATGTGATGCTACTTAAAAGCCACAGTCTTACTCCCTGACTGCCCAACTCATAATGACGGGAACAACTTGCCTGAACAAGCTCAGAGGACTCCCAGGGACAGAGCGTGAAGCCAGCAGGAATCTCCCACAGCTCAGGGATTTAGGGCAAACTAACTGAGCAAGCCCAAGTCACCAGCTGAAAATGAAACATTGCCATGCCTTTAGCCTGTAAGAGGGGACTGCCAGGGATTTTACCAGCTGTTAAAGGCCTTTGCAAGAGGGGCTATTCCAGGACGGGCACAGTCGCTGCGTGATGAGGGGAAGTGAAACTGCATAAGAACTGGATAGGACACTGTGAAAAAAAGAAACAGGTATGGCTGACGAAATCTCAGACCTGCCTAGCTGAAAAGAGCAAACCCAGGAAGAAGCAGAAATTTCCTACCCTGTAACAAAACTCATTTTGGAATAGAATAGTTTTAAGTGTGCTTGGTGGATCTCTTTTGAACAGCCTGCTCCCTTTCTCCCTCTCTTTTGCTTTGGAAATACTTTGCCAACCTTCATAACCAAAGAGGATGAGGAGACCCAGGAAGGGACCGAGTGAGCATATGTGGAAGGAGTAGCATGTGCCATGCAAGAATGGGAAAGACTTGCTGGGTCATAAAATTCCCTGGGCATTTACTGAGTCATCTCTGGAGACCTTCTGCCTTTTGAAAATGGCACCATTTGCCTGGAAGTCTCAAGCACAGTGGAGAAATGCCACCACTATTTCTTAGACAGGGAAACTGAAACATGGTGTTGCTGGTGAACACCCACAGCGTTGCAAAAAGCTTCCTGTCATCATGAGGCATACTGTAATTCCTAAATTTTTTTATCAGTCTCTCCAAGGCTGCTGTCAAGCTTTTAACCATATGAAGCACATCATGACCTGACAGTCCCCCCTTAATTACAGAAGGCCATTATAAATGATCAAAACTGATGCTCTTCCCTGGAAAGTACCTTTTTCCAAATATTTGGGAATACTACCACAGTTTGAATCTGGAAACATTTGGATTACTACTCTGCAAGAGCTACTAAAGCAAGTACTCGCATACAACATATTTTGTGAATACTTTTTCATTATTTTGTCTATGTATCAGACATCAACAGTGGGCAGACACTAACAAAGAGCTTAGCAGGACTTTTCTGCAAAGTAAGCACTTAGAGGTTTTTGACTGTGCATCTGTTCCAGGCACTTGGCAAAGGGAAGCTCAAACCTACAAGATTTTTTTTTAACATGATCACCTTTCGTTGTCCAATGTGGCTAAAGAGGGGACTGCTTAGTCAGAAGAAGAGCAGATGTGAAGTGCATTCATTTCTGCCAAAGTGCTGAACTATTTTTCTCTGGAAAACTTGGTGACAGCTTTCCTTTACTGCTTTTAGATGTTGTAACACAATATTTGAATTTAATGCTGTGGGTGGATATGTTATTTTTATGCATCCCGTGAGCGAAAGAAGAAGTTCAGAGATCATTCTTAATCAAAATATAAGCTGTTTGTGACACTTGTCTTTTCATACAGGGGAGATTTTGAGAAGTTCCAGCTGAAATTCCCCTACACGCTTTTGTTGTTGCCCTCAGAGTGACACTAGTCAGTTTCATCAACTCCCTGCGATTTGAGTTTCTGTCTATGGGTAGTGAAAAAAGTGAGAAATACACTTTTTTTTTCTAGGCAGGCACAACCATGGTATATAAATGAGGTATAACAATCTATATATATTAAAAAAAAAAACAAACCAAAAAACTCAGGCAAAACTGATAGCATACAAGGTCTTGCTACCACCCTTTGGCAGTTATGGCTTGGAGGATCCAAGCAACCTTATGAGGTGCATCATAAATTGTACCGGAACGTTATAGGCACCATTATACACCTAGCACAAGGATTATTTAAATTCATTCAGTGCCTGCTACACCTCATTCATATCCAAATCCGCATTTACCTTCCAAAAAGAAAAAGAGTATTTCTGTTACTAAGAGGAATAAACAGGTATTTTTATTTGTTTAAAAGCAGTATCACTGAATTATAGTGATATGTTTGCTACCATAAATATCACACTGGCCATTGTTATTTTTGCAATGTAAGTAGTAGCATACAAAGGTAGTACTATGAAATATAGTAATAAATACTTTTTTAGTCAGAGGGTATTCATATTAACTCAGACTTGAATGAAACTAGAATCGCCATTGCACTGAAATGGTTTTAAAAAGTAATATTCTCAGAAACAGTGATCTAGAAATAGAGTGTAGTTTGGATCTCAAAGCCAACAGCACATGCCCTGAAGAAGAGGGCACAGGGGTGAGCTGCCATACTGAAACCTGTGGATCCACTCCAAAATGGAGCTATGTATCTTTATAGATCTTGACCCGAGCAAATTGAGCTAGATTCACATTGAGCAGAAGTTTGGACTAGATGACATCCAGAGGTCCTTTCTCACCTAAATTACTGCATGGTTTTATGACTGAGGAATAAATAGCTGATTTTCCACAGGGGATAGATGTGTCCTTATGTGTTCAGATCTCCTCCGGAGTTCTACCTTGGCTGAAAATGCCTTCCTGCACTCCTCCCCTTTCTTTATTCTTTGCAAATGTAGTTGCATAACTAGGAATCCACAAGCAGGCCTCATGAGAGTGAGCAAGCGTGAATGGCGCCTGTAGTTCATCCTTCTTGCTAACTGTGACTAAATGTAATGGCTTCTGCAAATCTAGGGTGAAAAGGAGTTCAGAAGAAATTAGTGAAGTTTTTGAATGATACCATGATGCCCCCAAACCCCAACACTAGAGGGAAGAAAGTTGTGTAAGCACAAAGCATGTATAGGTGAAATCCTGTGGTGTAACCACATATCAATTCACTATTACTGTCTTGCATAAACAGATGCAGTTAGTCCTTCGGCCCCCAAGCCTAAAGAGCTCAAACAGCAGTAAAGCTAATCCTGCAGATACATTTAAGGGAAAAGAACAAGAATTTTGACTCACTGAAGCAGTTCAGCCCTTTCAGAGGGAGGAGGACATGCATTTTCACAGTTTCCCTAGCTGTTGCTTTTTGCTTGTGCTGCCACTCATAGCAGAATTGAAACATGGGTGTTTCTACCCTCTTGTCCTTTGTTTTTGTCAAGTTCTTCATTTCCAGCCCGGTGCCTGATCACTTTCATGTCTTTTTGTCATTGTCAGGGCTTTGGGGAGGGGAAGGCAAGAGTAGATATCAAGGTTGTCTTTCAAGATAATGATAAATACAGATGCTCTTTGCCCAAATGTGAACAGAAAGTAATGGATTTTGTAACTTTGTGTTTTGCAGCCATCTCGGAACCCAAAGTGGAGGCTAAGCTTATATCCAGTCCAGACAAAGCTGGGGACTCTGAGAAAGTGGTGGAGATGAGCTGCTCAGCAACGGGGAAACCAGCTCCAAAAATCACCTGGCACCTTCCCAGCATCCTGCAGCAGAAGCCAAGGGAGTACCATGTCAAGTTCAGCAACCAGACCGTAACTGTCATCAGCAATTTCACCCACATCCACTCCAACATCCTCCAGGAGTACCCCATCACCTGCATGATCCAACACCCCTCTCTAAATGTGACCCTGGTCCTGCCCACAGACGACCTGGCGCAGGGTCAGTGTGTTACCCTGCTCCTACCCTGGAGTGGGGAGGGGACTACAAAAACCTGCTGGGGTAGAGCAGGGAACTCCTCAGAGAGTTGGGGGCAGGCTGGGGAGGCACCAGAAGGAGCAGCTGGCAATGGAGGAGTTGCCGGGGAGCATCCAGACACCCTGGGCAATGGCATACAATGTCTTAGTGTCCCCTGTACATCACAATGAACCCCAGCCTCCCTGCCTCTGTCAAAAACTCACAGGGTTTCCCTGTCAAACAGGCAGACACACCAGCAAGACACGCCAGCTTTGGGCAGCTCAGAGGGACAAAGTGACTCTTGCCAAAAACAGCATCAGACCTCAAGCACAGGTCTGCTGGTGGTGCTGCTGGTGTGCGCACTAATGTGTGCTCCCAGTGCCCCTGTGCATCCTGTCTCACCCTGGAGACTGGGAAGGGGATATCTGTAATAGGTTTGGGGTTGTTTTATTTTGTTCTTACGCAAACTGAGTACCCACTGCTTTCCCCACAGGTCTGGACAGCAGCTCAGCACCAACCATCGCCATTGCAGTGACGGTGCTCATCCCCCTGGCTTCCCTCATCCTTCTCATCTGCCTCTTCCACTGCTGCCTCAGGCACCTACGAGATCCAGAGAGAAATCCAGCCAGGCCATGCTGGGTAGGTCTGCCTTTCCCCAGGGTGCTGCAGGGCTCACCCTCACCGGTCACTGGACTTGATGCCGGGACATAGCTCTGTCCAGCCACCCCAGGGTTCTGTGCATGCTGCCCAGCCTGGGCTGCAGCAGGGATAGAGAGAGGCAAAGGGATGAGTCCCCAGCCAGAGAGCAGAGTAGCAGCATGCTGGAAAGGGGGAACTTGAACTAAGACCCATAAATGTCCAACAGTGCTGACAGATAGAAAATAGTCACTTTCTCAATTCGAGGCATGCTGAAGGGGAATTATTGCTCTGTCACTGTATTTGTGCACAAAACAGTTGTGCAAGCAGTGGCTGTACCCTTGTACTATTCACGTGCATCTCCTAAACTAAGATCCCTCTGGCACAGCCAGCGCAGCTCATGGAGGAAGCAGCTTTGAGGTTGTGCCCCACACAAAATGGGGTCTTAGAGAAAGAGCATGCCTCTATGAGGAAAGCCCAGGCTACTGCCCTGCAGCAGGGACCAAAGCGCTGCTGGTTGTGCACCGAGGCCATCCTGATGCAGGGAGTGAAGGATGCAAGCTCGAGGTAGGGGTAAACTGAGTGAGGTGGAACCATTCCAGAAAATCACAGTCCAGTTTTGTGCTGAAGGCACCTCAGCCTCTCCATAGGACATGCCTGGGGCATGCAACCTGACTTTTGATAAGCATTTTGGAGTAAAAGAAGCAGTGAGAAGAAATGCAGTACACATATTTTTCATGGGCGCCATGCCTCTACATCCAAACTGGAGCCTGCTGGGACACTTGTGAGGAAAAGTTCAGTCTCCCCTGACACAGAGAGATGCAAGGACCCATTTGGTAACACAGCCCAGGTCTTTACCCCTGCACTTAAAACATCCATATATTTTGAAGAAGGGGAAAAAAAAACCAAAACAACAACAAAACAACCTCTCTTCTGTTAGGTCCTTCCTGCTTGTAGCAAAGCCAAGAAGTGTGGGCAGTATGGAGCTGCAGGCAGGCAGGCTCCCACGGTGCCCTCGTGCCCCCGCGTGCTGCTGAACACCTGAGGAGCTGCTCACCCTACATGTGCGAGAGAGAAATGTCCTACAATGGCACCTCAGGCTTCCAGATAAACCTGCTGTGACTTGCTCCAAGAGAAATACATAAAAAGGACAATTCATAATAGATATTTATTTATTTATACTATAATATTCTCTTTTGCACAAAAAAGCTGTGAAGTATTTATTTGAGACTCAGGATGGCTGCGTGGATCTGCATAATGAAACTTACGTTTTGTATTTTCTGGGAGGTTGATTATTATGTTTATTCTTTTCTGATATTTTAACACTGCAAGCTCAAAATTAGGTGGGGCTGGTCTGAAACGGGACAGAATTTTGCAGGGGTGCTGGCCTGAGAGGTGTTGATGGTAAGTCAAAGGAGACCCCCATCAGGAGCTGGGATGCAGAAAACCTGTGGAGAAGCCTAGCACGCTGCTTTGTGTGTTGAACCTATTCCCCAAAATGTATGAGAGATTAGGCCAAGATTGTAACTGGCCTGAACTTGTAACCCAGGTGCCAGAAGCGACAGGCTTCAAGCCAGGAGTCATTAGGCATGAGGAAACTACCAGCATCGACTCCCACCAGCCTCTCCTAGAAAGTAACATAAAAGCAAAGGCCACATAACTCTTTCCTTCTTCTTCTTCTGTGGTCTCCACAGCCACCTTCTTAATTTCCCTAATCCATCACAGCTGTCTTGTGTTCCCAGGCATCCCACCTGCCTGCAGGAGGATTTTTCTGAAGGAGCAGGAGGCTGCTTGGTGGGTTTTGTGCATGTCATGGTGTGGTAGGAGGTGAGGGTGGTGGGAAGGGGTTATGTGCTGCGTGTGGGCAGATAGACACCAGTATAAAGGCAACAAATATTACCTATCACTGAAATTCACTGCTTGTGACTTGTAGCTCAAATCTGAGCAGTTCTCTTATAATTCCCTGAATCCCATCCTATGCCCATGAAATCCTTACCTGTAGACCCAGGGAAGGAGAAATGAGCCCAGCTGGCTGGTGTGCTCTTGCAAGCAGCATGAAGGCAGTCAGTGCAAGTTGTTTCCTCCTCTCCTTGTTCCCTGGAGCAAGTGTATGTCATCTGGTGTGGGTTTTTTTCTGCACCCATTTATTTCAGCTGTTCCAGATGAATTGGGCTGAGTTGTAGTTAAAAAAACCCAAATAACTTGAAATGAAAGCAAGTGGGCTAGCTGAGAATGAGTAAACCCAGTTCTTGTCATACAAATGCTTTTTTAGACTCCCTAATGCTTAGTAATAGCACAGCTGGTGAGTGCAGGGAAAGGGGAATCAACTGCAACTGTCACAATCAGAAATTTTTCTCCTGAGCCCTATAATTCTTAAACGAGAAGCTGCATTTTGCCCATGTTTTGCAGCTTAATTTCCCTCTTCTCTGTGAGGGAAGGGGCCAGGGGAAAACCTGGGCTGGTGGTTTGGGGAGGAGCAGAATGGGGGCAAGAGGGCAGGGCTTGGCCGCTGGCACTGCTCCTGCACAGGCTGCAGAGCCTCAGCCCTCGAAGCTTAGCAGCGTCCACACTTGTGCTTCGGTAGAGGAAGGTTGGGGAAGGTTTTTTGAATTATAAAGGTTTCCACTAATGTTTAAACTAACGGTTCTTTTTGTTTGTTTTTTTTTAAAAAAGTAAATTACTATAGCAGAAAGAGGAAGTCTGGGTAAAGGTTTCCAAAGCAAAGAGAGAAAGGCAGAAAGTTGGTGAGAAATCTTTATGAACTCGCAAAGATTGCAGAGGTTGTTATCATTTTCTACAAGCTGATCACCTGGAGTGGGGGAAAGCACAGTTTGAAGTCAAGAAATATGTGGGATTGTAATTCTGTTTTGTTATTTAGCTGAATGTTGAATTGTGAAAAGATTTTGTAGGTTTCTGCTTATGAGCACAATAGGACACTGAACGAAGGAGGAGGATGCAGTAGCTTGTAAGCAAAATGCTGTATAAGAAAGGAAGACTGATTTGTTTGTCTTTCAAGTTATCAGAATAAGAACAGAAATGACATTCAAAGGCAGAATGCTTAAAACCGATGCATATATCTTCCCTTGTGCTATACAAAACCAGCTGCTAAAAAGCAGTGCCATAAAATTCTGTATGCTAGTGCTGTAGAGTTTGGCTTCGTGTAGCAATTAAATTAATGTAAACAATATGAACTGTGCATAATTAACTGACTTTTAGGTGGGGAAAAGAAAAGTACAAAATAGATACAAATCACCTTTCAGGGAACAAAAACGCATGGACTGAGGGAACCAGAAGTTTTACTCTGGGTGAATAACAACTGCTATTCTAAGGTTTCTTTTTGATTATCTTCTACTTGTTTGTCCTGTTATCTTTTAGCATTTGTCAGTAATTATTTGGAGTTTGTATTTTGGATGGGTTTAGACATATACTTAGTATTCGTTTTAACAAATAGTGTCTAGGTCATGAAATGCTGCAAACTATGAGTAAGTAAAAAAAAAAAGAAGTAAAAATAAGACTGATAAGAAATTAAAGCAGAATGGACTGCTTTAATTTGCTGCTTTAATATGAGCAATATGAAGCAGCTTAGCTTTGTAAGTGAAAGCAGAGCACGTTTTTAAAGTTTACTCTGTAGGAATGTTCTGAGCTGATATTGCCACCATCCACAAAAAAAAAAGCTAACTGCAACAAGCCTAGGCTTTTGCCTCTGCCTTGTGGCTGGGCAGATGTTGGTCTGACCCAACCCTGTCTTCAGCCATCTCCTGTCACTGCAATTTGTTGAGCTCCGAACAACAGCAGTGTTAATATCAAGCATCATTTTTCCTAACAGGTGGAAAGAGGGCTGGTGGTAATGCCACACTCCTCCTTGCCCCTTACTTGGGTAAAACTGGCTCCGAGGAACATGTTCCTCTGTGCAAACCAAGTGGGATTATTTAGCCTACACCTCTCAGCTCTGGAGTCTAATCTTGACATTAGCCAGCTTGGGTTAAGGTTTTAACTCATGTAGGACCTTAAAGCAGTGTCCTTTTAAACTGTGTATTTTGTATATATATATATGTAGGTATTATAATAAAGAGTCCTCAGACTGTATAAAATGTCCAGTTTCCTGTTTTGGCATGCCAGACTGTTTCAGAGCTTTATGTGTTGGTATTTTTCTCTCCCTGGGTACTGGTCTCCTGATTCTAAAAAGGCAGTAAGATATGAAGGGATCACCTCAGCAGCCCTGACTGAAGATGTGACTTTGAAATGTGGCTGAAATGCTGCCCTCAGATGGTTTACAAGTCACTGGCTGAAACGGGAAGAATAATCTTTTTCTGAAGCCACTGCTGGCAGAGCCATGGGACTAAATCCACACAGTGAAAAGGAACTTTGTTTTGGTCATAAAAGATTAATAGCATTCCTGTTGTGTGACCTTGGGGAAGTGATTCATCTACTCAATACCACACTAGTAAATTTTATGAGCTCAGTCACAAAAGAAAATATAACCTGTTGTTTTTCTTTCAGTTTTCAGCACTGAGCCCCTGCAAATCAGCTGAGTGGATTTCTCTCTTTCATAAATGAGACTATCAAACCAGGCAGAGAAAAACCAAGTGTATTTTTGTTTTCACTCCTAGTATGCCAAAAAAATTGCTCATAATTTGGAAGCCATACAAAGGGCCTTTTCATATCTCCGCTGCTTTATCTTTGCTCACATAAAGCTGCATGTGAAAGGAGCACTGTCCAAGCTGTTTGCAGGTGGACTCTCTTGTAGTCTGCTCAGCTTTGAAAAAAGCAACCTGAAATTCTGGGAAGCCTGAGAGAACCCTCAGTCTAAGACCCATAGACAATACAAACAGAATTTTGACTTCCCTAACTTATCAGAAGCTACAGTCCTTAACAACTCTAAGGAAATGGGAAGAAAAGGCAGTTTGTCTAGTAAAAGAGTACTTGAAATTGGACGTGAAAGACTAAGATGCAATGAAAAGCTTGCAGGAAAAAAAATACCTACACTTCCTGATTAAAAATTAGAATTTCAGCATTTTTCAGAGTCTAGCTTAGGCTGCATGGGGAAACCAAGACCTCACTGTATGATCAACAGAAAGTGCTCAGCTCCCTGCAGGCTCCTCTGGGGTGGAAACTTTCTGACTAGGATGCAAAAGATATAGGGACCAAATTCTGGGTCACAGGTAATAACATCCAAGCCCAAAGGAGGATGATGCACCAGGCTCTCCAGTAGGCTCTGTCCCAACAGAAGGAACTTGTGGCTGTCATGCAATTTTAATTCCTAGTCTTATGTATGTGGCTCTCTATCATTCTGCTGTGGAACTGGCAGACTTGGATTTGGAAGTCAACTCGGAAAAACTGAAGGCAGAAGCTGCAAGGAAATGGCACCAGTCATTGATGGCAGGACAAATGTTTTTCCTGACAGGTGAGTGAGAAGGTCCAGTGATCCTCTACTTGATTCTCTGCAGCTTCCTTCATTCCCTTAGTATCTTTCTATTTCCTTTGCTCTTTTTCATGGAATCCAGACCTGATGTTGTACTATCAACCAGTGCAATATCTATGCTGCAAACAACAGAAAGTTTATCTTTTATTTTGCTGTTACTTGACCCAGCCATGTAGTTTCCCTCTCCTGGTCTGTTTGAGACCATTTCTTCTCCCTGATGTTATTCCACCTCATCACACCTTCAAAAATGCTGCTGTCTTGCCTGGATCCACCTCTTCTCTGCTGGGCACTCCTGGTCCTTCTCCAGCCAAGGTTGTCACATTAGGCTGAGCTGGGAAAGGAGGAAGGAGTGAGAGGTGACCAGGACAAAATGGCACATGCAGAGCCTGAGGACAGGGGAAGGGTCTCTAAATGGAGCCAAACAGGGCAATGACTTTCCAATGATTTGAAATTGGCAATTGGTTAGAAAATAAGTACTGAGGAGTTGTATGCTCCCATGAGAAACATTTTACAATGAGAATGTTATCTGGGATCTGCACAGGTCTGTGGCCTCTCACTTCTGGAGGGTATTAGCAAATTAATTGGCATGAGAACTTTGGGCAGTATGACAGCCAAGCCACAGAGGAGACGTGCCAAGAGCTCAGGAAAAGGAATCTGAGCAGTGCTTGAAAACCACACCACTTCAGTGCATGAGCAAGTGTTCTGTTTTGTGAAGTCCGCAGAGGTCATTAGTGATGGACAGTCTGCTTTTGCCTCTAGTTGGTGCTGGCTGGTATATGACATGAGACCACTGGTAATGCAGCCAGGAAAGGAGACGGCTGGGCACGGCCAGGAGCTGATGCTGCAGGAGGAAGGTGGCACTGGGTATTGTACTTCACGTTCCTCGGTTGGTTCCTCACCAGAAGTATAAAATCCCTGTAATTTCCTAACTGAAGTAAATATGCTACCAACAGGAAATGAGGTGAGTGAACCCTTTTGGTGATAATCTGCTCTCAGAGTGTCTGCACAGCTTTTTCTGGGCTGATGCCTACCCCTTTCTGCTCAGCAGCCAGTATGTCTGCGCTTGCAGCCACAAGTGAGCCAAAACTTCCTTTCCTCCTCATCCTTTTGTCTAGACACTGTGACCAGGAGCAGGGTGCCCCTTGGTCTCCGGCAGAACTGAGGACATGAACCAACAGAAAGGGGGAGAAAATACAGCAGTATAAAAAGGCCGATGAACTCTCTTTTTCACTAGTAATTCTCCTCCTTGGCAGCAGTAGAAATAGTTGAAACTAAAGCCTGAAAAAGAGAGTGGTCCCCTGAAAGTCATTTTTCACTTTAATCCTAGGGCAGTTCTGCAGAATTTTACTATTTTTTCCTTTCAGAAAGTAAGAATTAATTAAGGTCAGACTCCCCAGTACTTGCAGTCCAAACATGCTGCTTTATCTGAAAAGTTGAAAGCATTGAAGTCTGACTTGGACAAACAGTTCTCTGTGACAGTCCTTTTTAAACAAACAACCGCATCATCCAGGAGCTTTGATAAATGCCTGAAAAAGTTCAGGAACTACATAAAATAAAGTAAAAGTCATGGAGGAGGGATGTGGGAAACAATGTAAGAAGCTGAACAGGTTCTGTTTCAATAATGTGATCTGTTAGCAGGACCCATTTGGGGATGGAGGGGAGTTAGAGAGCATCTGTCAGTTGTTTAGTGGTCAGCCCAGCCCTAACCCTTAACAGAGATGTAGCTGCCATTTTTTTATGTTGTTATTTTTTATGTGAGGGGGTGGTGGCATTTTTCATTGCATGCCACACAGCTGACTGGTAGGATCCTTGCCTGGGTGAAAAAGCAATGAGATTCTGAGGGTAAAGATTGTTGCTTTAATAAAAATACCCAAGCCCATTTTGCTGCCTGGATAATAAAGAGCTTCTAGAAGGGTAGAAGTGGGCACAACTTAAAGATGATTGTACCAACCTCCCATTTCACATAGGAAAAGAAGATATATATCTGAAGATATACCTCCACAAAAATTTTATGCGTGACCCTTTACTGGTGCTTGCACTTATGTCTGCTTTGCTGTCTCCAGCCGAGCTCTGGACACTGATGAGAGAGGAGGAGATCTACTCTATTGTATCTTGGGTGCAAGATCCATGTTGCACTGATATTTGTGTTGGCTGCTTAAAATTAGCTAGGGCTGTTTGCTTGGGGCAACAAGCTCACCTTCCCATACAGCCACCCATGTGCATTGAGTGTATTCACTTCCCCTTGCTCTTTGTCCTTTCTAACCTAGGAAAGTTCCCATGTGATATTTGCAGCATTAGCTGCATCCTATCTCGTCCTTGTGCTCCCTTTCTTCTCTCAAGTTTCTTCTGCAAGAATCTCTTGCACTTGTTTTTATTGAAGTTTTTTGGTTTGTCAGTAAAGTGCCTGAATTTGGTTGGCAACTCTGACCCTGGGGAAAGGGACCATGGCTTTCTTTGCTAGCTGCCATAGAGTTTGCTGTGGAACATCACTCAGCAGGCCCCTGGGGGCTTGCTCTGAGTCACAGAGAGGTGGGTCCCAAATTCCTCTGCCTGACTTGGTCCCCTGGTGTAAGCAACCCCTTCCGCCAAGAGCAGAAGTCTGGGAAAGAGGAGACTGGGGTAGGAGCTGGTGTTGGAAGAGAGAGATGATAGCACAAGGAAAAGGGAGAGAGGATGAGAATCCCCAGGGGAAAGGCTCTGACATGGTGGTGTGTGCTGGTTTATTTCCCTTCTATTTGCCTGCAAAGCAAGGTGGTGCTGTGGGGCCCAATGAGAAGCTGGATGGAGACGCTTTCCCTAACAGCAGTGCCAGGAGGGATATTCTGGAGTCTGTCTCACCTTTCTATGAATTAATCTACAATGTAGGGGGGAAGTGTAAAACCATGGAAACCTGCAAGAAATCTGAAACAATATGCTGCCCCTCCTAATGAAGAGACGAGTCAAATTCATAAACAGCAGTGATGAGCACAGACATAATGTATATGTATTTGCTTCTCATATTTTTCTATGATATATCATCCTCCATTTCTTACAGAAAAAAAAAAAAACACCAAAAAAACCCACCAGAAAAATTGTATTGAACATGGCAGGTAACCTTCTGTAAATACAGCTAGGAACTTCACATAGTGCTTATTCTCACCACTGCATTACCATGTGGCGAGGAGTCGCATGTGAGGATTTTGCTGTGAGGTTTTACAGCAAAACCCTTGAGACTAAGACCTGCCTGTGAGCCTAGGAAAACTGTCACACCCCTGCGTTTCCCTTTCTGGAATGACATGAGATGCAAACATATTTGGGGCAGGGAGATTTCAGTCAAACCTGCCTTCTGCACAGACTCCTTCCATAATCCTGTCTGTGGGTTTGGTTTGCTTGCTGGCTGGGGCAGAACAGTGGCATCTGCAGGTGTCTGTGCCAGGTCTTGGGGAGGAAAGTGACCTCCTCAAGGAGCCCAGGATGGATGCTCAGCATGGTGTTCAGCAACCTGCAGAGACAGTGATGCACAGGCAGCGCCTGCCTGCCCACCCTCCTTTCCCTGCCTAAACCAAAAGGGAGCAAGGGCTGCCAGGGCCTGTGGCCCTTCCTTTCTTCCCTATTATCTACCAGTAGCCACCTGTGCTTACAAGGAAGATCCTGCATTTACATCTTGCGAGGTGCAAGCCCTTCTGATTGTATTTACAGAGGAGCTTGGCAGCATGGGCATAACAAGGGGCAACACCAAGCTTTGCTGCTGGGGAAAAAAAAATGAGGGGAAGTGCTATTTTTTCCAGCTCTGGCAGCCAGTACCGTTGGTGAGAGAAAACCTGCAGCCAGTTTCAAGAGATTAATGTTTGACCAGTCTCCTGGGAGCAAATGAGAAATTAGTTTCTATCTCACTGGCCAATCCCTGCCAACCCTAAGAGCACTTTGAAAAAAAGGCGCTAAATCAGCTGCCCTTTGAGACTTGCAGGGGAAAAGAGGTGAGCTTTCACAGGCAATTCCTTTGTGCCACGATGTTTTTCCCCTTGCTTTGCTGGACTGAAATCTGCCTGCTACTGCTCTGCAGTGGCTGCCAACTGAAGAAGCCAAAAGCAATGGGTGAGTGGAGCGTTCATGAGGTTAATTCCAGAGCAGCTGCAGCCTTTCTTAGCAAGTAGAGAGACTCAGACCTCATCCTGGCTGAAAAATTTTAATCGGTAACTGGAATAGGAGCTGGTAATCTGGGAGTTGGTCAGCAGTAAAATGGGGAAATGCAGGTCAGAGTGGGCACAGGGCAGTTTGTCTTTTCACTCAAGCTGTGTTTTCAGCCTGATTTCTTAAAGTGTTTGCTAAGCTCCTCAGCAGAAGGGATGGAATAGGTTTGCATTTCCAGTGCACATGTTTGGGTGGTGCATGGTTCTGGTGGGAGAGTCTGGGGCAGGGGCATATTGCTCTGCAGCCATTTGAATTGCCTCCCAGCTGTGGGGTGCCCTGGGCTGCTCTGCCTCCCCCTACCCTCCCACAGGTGCCAGCAAGAGGTAAGCAGGGATGCCCTTGGGACTGAGAACCACTTTTGCTGGGTGGTTGCTGCATGTCAGGTCTGTAAAAGACACCTCTGGGCCTCTGGGGACAAAGGCAAGCTAAAAGTAGTGCGCTGGGAAGAGGCAGGCAGATGAGCCCAGGGCTCGAGTTTGCTGTGCTTGCTAAGGAGCCTGCCTGCCCTCTGTTCACATGCTTGTCTTTGTCCTCACCACGGGAAATATATAGCGTAGACTCATGATGTGATGATCACTCACGAGACCAAGGTGACTCAGGTCTCCTGTGCCACACAGCCTCGTGGTGGAGTTCCTTCCTCCAGTGCTCTGTAAAAGGATAACACTGGAGCTGAACACTCTATAGCCTTCCCTGAGTGAATTGCTTTTCCTCTTGCTCTGTTTTTTTGGGTTTGCTTTGTTCCTAGGTTTGAAGCAAGCGGTGAAATCTAATAGCATTGTTACAGCAGCCTTTGGTGGTGAGGCAAATTTATATTGCAACTTCTCGCTCTCAGTGGATGTTTTGCAAGTCACCTGGCAGAAGAGAAATGAGTCTTTCTTCCAGAACATTGCCACCTACAGCCCAAACCACGGGCTGAGGTTGATAGGGTCATTTCGGAAGAAGGCACGTTTCACTTCAGCAACCCTGAAGACCTCCGCTATCACGCTACAAAATCTCACATTTGAGGATGAGTCCTATTACAGATGCCTTTTCAATGTGTTCCCTCATGGGTCTTTCAGCAAAGAGATGTGCCTCAACATCCAAAGTAAGTTTTCCACTAACACCTTTCCACTCTGGCACTCAGCACAGGGCTGCTGTAATCAGGAGGTGGGCAAGGCATTGTGTCCTCTGCTATGTGGAGCCTTTTCATGCAGCAGCATCTCCTTGGTGAATAGTCTCTGGAATTGCCACACCTTTCCTCAGAGAAGGTGAAGCTGAATAAGCCAGGAGGTGCTTTCAGATAAGAACCCTTGTAGACAGAGGTGACACGTTCAGCTTTGACCATAAACCTACCAGAGAGTGTAAAAAGTACCTTCTCTTTTTGCTCTCAGCGATTTCTGAGCTTACAGTGGAATACGATTCCCACAAACCCGCTGAGGATCCCCTCACTGCAGTTTGCTCAGCAACAGGAAAGCCTGCCCCCAAAATCACCTGGCTGGATGACAGAGACCTGAAACAATCCACTGAAATACATCACATCCAAAATGCAAATGGAACAGTAACAGTAGAAAACAGACTTACGTTTACTGCTGACCACCTCCATGCCTTGACCTGCCTTCTTGACCACCCACAGGGAAGGAAAGTGAAGACAGTTTACCTGGAAAAAGGAAATAAAGGTAGGCTGTATTTGTAACAGAGAAGTGCAGCATGTTTTGGGGAGTGCTTAGGAAAGGACATGCAATTGTGAGAGTGCTTTTTGTACTTGCATAGGTCTCACTAGATATTTTTCTGGGAGCTCATACCTCATACTAGATGAACATTTCATGACTTGAAACCATCCAGAAGACTCCTCCCTGTGCTGTCTCTGTGTCTGTGTGTGGGGCTTATATAGATATGTAATAAATGTGTGGATTTGTGAGTACATATGTATATATGAATTGGTACGTATATATTTCTACATAATCACTAGTTTAGAGCAGATGCAATCAGCTATCCAGCAGTATCCACAGCTGGAGAGGACCAGCAAAGCAGTCCCCCGGCTGTCAAATGCTGAGGAGCAACATTTTGCATGGAAGATCTTGTGGAATTTCTTCATACAGAAAGAATGTCGTGGTTTGACCCTGGCTGGCAACCAGGTACCCATATAGCCGCTCTCTCGCCCCTCCCTGCTTTGCTAGACAGGGGGAGAAAATATATCAAAGGGCTCAAGGTTTGAGATAAGGACAAGGAGATCACTTTCATTTACTGTCCCGGGCAAAACAGACTCGATTTCAGGGAAATTAGTCAGATCTATTAAAAGAACAAATCAGAGAAGAGTA
>NW_009708271.1:46704-60832 GCF_000703405.1 Apaloderma vittatum | reverse complement strand
CCAGAGCAGTCTGCACGGAGCCCCAGCAGTGCCCGGAAAGGGCCAGGGGCATTGCCCCCAAGTCCCCTCACTGCCACCTCCCCGTTTCCCATTCCTGGGGTGCAGCCGCAGCGGGAGCAGCCCGGCCCGGGTCCCTTGAGCCCTGGCTGTGACCCTGAAATGAAGGAACCGGATGTTCTTACCGCACACATCTGCCGGAAACTAAAACTTAGGGGCTGTAGGGTCAAGTTTCTTTTGTACAAGTGACAGCCATCACTCAGTCTCGGTAATTGTGCCTCCAGCTGCTAGCAAAGGCAAACAGAGCCAAGCACCTGCACTGACGCAGAAAAAGACAAGTCAAATCCACGGCAACAAGAAACTTTTTCAAAACACTCTTAATCTCCACTTCTCTGTCTCTTCCTGAGAAGTATTCAGGAATAAACAAGAACAGTCAAAATGTTTACATTTTGGTGCGATTTATTGGCACAAAAATATTCCAATACAACATGGCATCTAAACATGGCTACTCTGTTGTATTTTGTGCACTGGTTTTAAAGTTATGGTTTATGAATTAAACATATTATCTTCACCCTCTTGTTTAATAACCATTATTTTCTCTTTCAAGTTATGACCAGTTTTCCCCTAACTCTCCCTTCCACGCCAGCTCCTAACTTTTCCCCGGTTATTTCCCCGTTGCTGGTTTTTACTCCAGGCCCCGTGGGAAGCTCCCGGTGGTATTTCACGTGTACCCGGCCCCCAGTGCGCCACTGACCAACCCGCCCAGAGGCACCGGGCTTTGCTCCGCTCGAGGTCTTCAGTTCTCGGATCTGCTCTGATCTAGCCTGAAACAGGACTCCCGCACTAGTGTAATGAACGGATATACAGCTTCTGATTTTGGGTCGAGAGTTGAGCTTGAAAACAAGGTAACAGGATGAAACAAGGGTAAAATTCTTCTTCTCTTTTTCTTTCCAGTTATCCAGCTCACGCCCAAACCTAAATGAAACCTCCTGCACAAGCACATTGAGCTCACTGTAGCCACACCAACAGGACTGACCAGGGCAATAATTAATCTGCAAACGACTGAGTTACATTGCAAAGTAAGTCAAAACCCGTATATCGTTATTTTCAGTGGATCACCAGTTCCCCAAAGACCAAGTGGAACCATAGACACCTGTGGTACAATCAGTCTTCATTGTCCTGGAAATCCAAATCAAGTGTTGTGTTTCCGACAGCTTGTGTTTTCCCAACAGCAGCTATACATTGGCTTAAAACAACTTTTAATATACAATAACTCTTTTCATTTACATTTGAAAATATTTGACAAAGGCTGTATTTCAGTCCAACGTTTAGTTTTTGTGTTTGTAGAAGAGCATGTCTGGAGTGCAAAAGCCTCCAGAATAAAAGGCTGTGGATACTTTGGAATCTTCTGTTACCAGAAAGGACACCTAAAGAGAACAAAGATATTGTAGTAATGCTGACTTGCATGGAGTTTCACAAAGGCAACACTGAGAAGGACTGAGATTACATACTAACCAGGCCCCATTTAAGCACAGGAAAAGTTGACAGGTGATCCCCATGCTTCTTTCCAGCCAACTCATGTTTAAAAACGCTAAAAAGACCTATTTCCTCAAGCACAGTCCAAAGTTAGCAAACTCTCAAAACGACAGTAAATCCTCTTTGCTTACTTTACAACATACGGCTCTTCCCTGTAACTGAAACTTGTCACCACCACGTGCCTGGTTTCAAACGCTTAAAAAGTTGAGGCTGATTGCGGTTTAAATATTCTAAAATCCCTGACACTACTTAGAGCAACAACTTTCTTACTGAGGCCTATGGGATCGTTGTCACAGGTGTGCAAAATTCAGCAGAGCAGATACAACACGTGGTAAGGCTCCTACATAAAACTAATTACACGGGTGACATTTTCTGTAGTTGTTCTCTGCTCAGATTATTCTGAGAAGGATTTTGCAAGGTTAGCTGAATGACAAACTCACCATCCAATGTAGCACTGGCACAGATTCTCATGAGAAGTAGCTTGTTTAATGAGCAATTCTACTTGTGTGGGTACATCAAGAGTTTCATCGTGAGAGAAGTCTCGGCCTTTGAAATTAAAGGATGAAGAAAAAACATAAATGGAAGTCACAAATCGCATGACATAACTTGCTTCTGCGTGGCAAACTAAGGACTGCTAGGACTTTTAACTACCTTTCCCCTATGGTATATAAAATGAAAAATTTTCCAAATGTGGAGAACATTTAAAGGCATACAGAGCCCAGAACTCTGTTTTCTCTATCACTATGTTTTTTTTCCTTTTATCTTCTCCAAATACTGGATAAACCAACAATAGATAACTTTCTAGTAGCTGGAATCCTGGTCCTAACCCCTTCAAGTATGTTATATGGCAGGGAAGAGAGAGTTTCTTATGAACTTCAAGAGCATAAACTTTCACAACTGAACACTGCAAACCACGAAGACAGGACAGCAGAAATTCAATTTCCATTAACAAGCTAAGACATGTAAAATATAGTGCCTGCTTAGTTACAGACACCTCTGTACTTTTCAGAAAAGGCTCCTTTGTACCTAAATGCAGGCACCAGTACTTAAGTGTCAGACAAAGACAGGAAAACAGCCCCATGCACCCAGCCAGAATCCGTTGAATTCAAGGATTAACACAAAATACAAATACTAAAATTAGTGCTGATCCAGCTCATCAGACTTTATGTTTATCTTATATAAAACGTAAAGATGTGCTCACCAGTGAGCTTATCTCGAACCCTGTTGATGATTTGAATTGCCTTCTTATTTAGAGCTTCGGGCTTCACCAGACCATCTCCTACTAAGAGAGAGAAGTAGGAAAGAGAATTAGGACTTCCCCTGAAGAAGAAAAGCATTTGTACTGCTGTAAGGCCTGCCCTTCCCAAGTACGACAATCACCATCTCGCAAGCAAACCCAGCCACCAGTACATTTTCTGTCCCTCCTCTTTTGGAGTTGGACTAGATGATCTTCAGAGGTCCCTTCCAACCCCTAACATTCTGTGATTCTGTGAGTTAAGATCACAGGTTAATTATATTCCTCACTTATGCTGACAAGGAACTGTATCTGCCCCACCTCACATATTTGGATCTAGATCATGACGAAATTTTCTGGTATAAGAACAATTTTTGCATCAGTATAGAAACAACAATGAAACCTACTGAAGGAATGGATGGATTCAGGCACTGTGGTCCCCGTTTTCTTATGGGCTGTCTCACCCAACTCCACACCGTCCAACATTTCTATTGAAAGACACGAAAACATACAAGCATAAATGTGAAGCTGAAAAGCAGGTTAAAATAATAATATTTTCAGGACTGAAAATATTGACCCAGCCTTATGCACCGCTAAAAAAATCCAAACGATGTGCTCCAAATGCTCATGACATACACCATCTTTTCTACTCACCTACTGACTGACTAGCTGAGTAGGAGTCTGTTCTTGTTCGTGAGCGCTTATTGCCCTTTGTATTTGCTGCAAGAAAATAAAGAGTCAAAAAGTATGAACTGGAGTTTGTGTTTCGTAGCAAATTTGCCCACAAACAACATAGATTTGACTGCCTTTCTTTGGAATTTGTGTTACCTGATAATAGCTTTCACTCTTCTGATGACAACTAACGCAGACCCAACCCAAATAATTTTCCTCATAGCTTAGTTCTGTGTCTGTATTCAAGGGCAAAAGGGTTTGAACCACTGTGGTAATTCCACATTACAGTCCTTAACCCACGTGAGCACAGAAATAACACGTGCAAGCCAACAATT
Source organism: Apaloderma vittatum (assembly GCF_000703405.1). Lineage (NCBI taxonomy): Eukaryota > Metazoa > Chordata > Aves > Trogoniformes > Trogonidae > Apaloderma > Apaloderma vittatum. Next base: position 57,058 of record NW_009708271.1, on the reverse strand, counting down.
TCATCAGATCGTCTTCAAACAGACATTGGATTTCAGGTTTCTGGATGTCTCGTATGAAATCGGACTGATTGCTCTCTCACTGTCACAGTTTTATCAGAACCACTTACTGTCCATCAGCCGCCAGTTCAGTAACGGATCGTACACGAAGGCTTCGAGCACAGCCATGACGCTGTCCTTATGCTCCCGCAGGACTTCCATCACCGTGTGACAGGTGATTCTGTAATTGCCATCGAGGCCCGTCACCTTCCGAAGAGAAAGAAGCGAGTCACCCGTGCTGCTTCGCTCGCTCCGCAACTCAGCCCTGACATTCGGGGAGCGGGAAGCGGTTCGTGCTTTGGGCTGGAATTCACTGTGTTTTGCGCATGAGGAAAACAGGGCAGATGTTCATTACAAACTAAAAAGCTCTCTCCTGCTGTTCAGATGATCTTTGTGAAGTATCACAAGCCACTGGCTGTGTCTGGCTGATGCAAGCAGCCCTTTGAAATGAGGAAGCAAAGGAAGGCCTAAGAAATTGGAGGAATTTAGGGGGGTTTTGCATCAATGAAGAAGTTGCTTTCAACTGTAGTCTATCGTAGAGATCACACGGGATATTTTAACCTGCAGAAAATGCAGCTGAAATATTAACACCTTTGTTTGTTACAAGAGTGGAGATGTTTAGTCGCAACAGAAAATACAGGAAAAACTGTGAAATTGGTGCCCTTTTCCCTAGGAACAATCCTCTTCATATTAAAGAGAGGATGCTTACCTCCATCGCATTTGTCAGCATCCTTGTTAACCTAAATGGAATTTTCTCAGGGAACTTTTCTCTTGTCATTGCAACCTAAACACATGATGATAGAGAATTAGTAAATTTATAGCTAACTTACTACTTAAGTTAGTTAAGTATTGGAGGTTTTTTTCCTACAACCTTGAAGGCTGCATTCCAGGTAAGAAATAAAGTCCCAGCTTTATATTCCTCAGGTTTCCACAAATTGGGGGGAAAATCTAGATAATTAACTTGGTAACACAGAGGGAAAACTCCAGTGCCTGCTGAGTTGCTGGTGTCAAGTAACACAGACTGCCTAGCAGCAGCCTAAACTGCTCCAAGGAATTTTATGGAAAAGTGATGTTAGCATTTTGCTTGTTCCAGTGGTTAGCTAATCCCCAAGACATGCCTGAGATAAAATAGCTATTATTTTCATCTTGCTTGTAGGCAAAATGAAGGCTGAAAAGGAGCCAGAGGACTTGCCCAGGATCACACTGTCCCAAGGGCAGTTTGTCCTCGCTTACAGATAATTTCTGTTCCACCAGAAAACGTGAAATATTACAGAAAATCTAATGTCCAAACTCAAATATTTACCTCAAAACAGTCCCCAAAGTCAATATGCAGGATCTTTCCACTCAGTCTGTCTAGCATCAGATTGGACGGGTGTCTTTGAAGGAGCAGGAGAAAAACCAAAGTGACAGACCATTATAAAAACTTCAAGTAAATCACAGCCGCTCCAGTTTGATATTTATCTTCATGAACAAACCCAGCCAGTGACAGCTAGCTTGTCTGAGATCTTCAATCTCAGGATGAACAGAATAGCTTCCTGACAGTGCATCTATCATTATTTTTCTAATTACCTCTCAGGAGTTATAGATCTTCTTTCTCACCCTGGAAGATAAACAACCTATCGGACCAAAGCCATCAGTACATTTCTTGGATAGGAACATTTATTTTTCAGTTACGATAAATTCTTCTACTTGCTCTATGCTTTTGTATTTTTTCAGTATAGAAATTGCCATCTCACATGCATGAAGCACACACAAGCTCACAGACCGGTGGCAAGAATCAACAATATTTCTGTTTTATAGAATGGATAGAGCAAGATTTCCCATTTTGTGAGTGAAAGGAAAGGACAAAATGAGAACTTGTGGTCCTTAATGTACTTCTATGCGTATTCCTCTCAAAATGGAAGAAACTGTTACTTTTAATCAAGATACAACACAAACCCTAATCTCATGCCTGCAGTGCTGAAAACAATGGCAGCATAATTAGGTCCTGTATTACTACAACTCAGCAATAACCACAATGAAAGATGTTATCATAAGAACAGATCCAAGGAATTAACTGATAGCCCTACACAGTCTGTGCTTTTATTTAAAAGAAACCTTTACAATTTCACTTACCTGTCCCCAAGGCCCAAAATGTACCCAACCATTGACATCACGGCTAGTGAACGAGTGTAGTTTGTTCTTCTGTCAAACCACACCTACAAGTGGAGACAAAATAGAAAAAAAATCAGCGGGCATGTTGCATGTTTCAACTTCTGTTTTCATTTATACATAAACTACTTGTGTTCTGCAGAAAGCAAAACTGTGATATGCTTGGGTTTAATACACTCCATAGCGTAACGGGGTTCAGACACCCTGTGGCCTTGAATTAGGTGTCCAAGTCACTAACAGAATATTTTCTGAGGCTCCTGCTTTTCTCTCCCTGTTTACAGCACATGGAGCTAGTCCAAAGCTAGTCCTGGGCTTTGGTCTGCCCTCCGGCAGCCGTTGTGATCTGAGCCATGTAAGACCCCTTGTGCGGGGACACAGGGGTGTGAAAACACATTCTGCAGTGATCCATCTGGAGCTTATGATGAATAAAGACCATCTCTCACTTGTGCTGCCGAGAATGTAATTCCATGTTACGCTGCTTGCCACACACAAGCCATCGCACGGGCTGGACTCACCTCTGAGCTCGGACTTTTCAACCACAGCAGTTTGGCAAGGTCATCGCCAGCTGTGTTATTGACAGCGTGTTCAAATACTTCCACTTTCTGCATCAGAGTCAGGTGGTCATAATCTGGAGCCATCTGTAAATCAGAAGCGATACTCAGCAACTTAAAAAACCACCTCCAGTAATCTATAGTTGTACTACGAGAAACACAGTAACAACAAATAATTTCATATCAAGTTTATATTGAAATTACTTGTAGACTGACCAGTGTGGTCCCAAACACAGCGAGATAACCACTCTCCAGTGAATAATTCATTTTAAATGGGACAGCAAATGATTTAGCTTCCCCAAAGTATTCCGTAGCCATGTTGAAATAAAACACTGGGAAGGTAAATATGTTTCAAAAACATTATCCAAATAAGTCATCTGGGTTGGCACACACTTTCCTTTCTGGCAGGCAGTCCTAACTTTTCTAGTAACGTTCAGTTTCTCCAGGCTGTCTAATTTTGGCCCTGTTGCTTAGACACAAGCAGCACGGCACCTTGTGTAAGGCACATCACAGTCACACAAAATTCCAAATACATTTTAGTCACCAGATGGTAACAACTTGTGGCCACTGCTAAAGCAGGAAAGGAGAACCAAATAAACATATGGCCAATTTCACCTCTTGGTAGCATTTTATATCCTTTTTCTGATATTTTTGCATTTATTAGTGGTAAAAAAATAGGTAAAGGAAGAACAAGCTGCGCACCATTATTCCTCATTAAGACACTGGAGTCCTAAAAGAATGTACTAAAACCTGCCAGCTTTGCCCTTTACCCTCAGCATGATGCGATGTTCAATGTTGAGCAGGATCTTTTTCTTCTCTCGGTAGTCTCGGATGAGTGCGTGCAGCGTGTCACAGTGGGGGACCCAACCAATCAAGCCTGAATTCGTAGACAGGGGAATAACAGCGTATCTCTGGATGCTACAAGAGAAAAACAAAAATCAGACCTCAAGTTGTTGTATGTGGTGAATCATTACATTCCGAGATGCTTAGAACAACTACTAGTAAATCTGACTGTTATCCAAATTGTCTCTTCAGTAGTTGCCCTGGATTTCTTCTTTTCAAACAGACACGCAACGTCCATTTGGACAGACCACTGCCAGGAAATCTACAGATATTCTCAAAGCTTACGTGGTTTTCACTGAAAGTAGACTTTCAGAAGGTACACGCTAGGTCACTCACAACGATCTGCTTGCACATGGCATTTGATACGTTCAGGCTTGAAAGACGCTGAACAGAACTGCAGTCAGTGACTAGTTACCAAGCTATTTAGTGACTATAATAAGAGATCCTTGACAAAACAAACCTGTTCTCAGTCTCCTAAGGCAAGCTATCTTCAAACAGGCGTTGCCTCAAAGACAATAACTAATTATGAGTTGAGATTTCAATTAAATAAAACAAACAATCTCCTCAGGATACATTTCTTCCAATTTTTAATTCTATGAGAGTTTTTTTCTTTTTATTTCTTTTTCCTTTCAATGAACTTGGTTCCAAGATTTGCCATTTTCTCACAGACCAGCTGGTTGTGCCAAGAGTTACTTGGAAACTGCACCTACGCAGGGAGTCACCTGTGCAGAAGCACATTCACCGATTATCCACCACGCATACCTGAGGTTTTTACGAAGAGAAGTTGGGTCATTTGCCAGCAAAGTGTTGACCAACCCAAAAAGCTGCATCACTCTTTCATCTTGGCGAAGGTCTTCATGACCTTTCAGAAGGAATACAAACTCATGCCCATTGCTTCCTGTGAAAGAATACACCAAAGTTTACTCTTGCTGAACAAACAGAAAAGAGTAAATATACACGTGCATCTGAGAACCGGAAAGTGTGGCAGCTGGACTGATCCGACCCCTAAGAAATATCTCACTTGAAAGGAAGTGTTGGCGAAGTTTTACCTGGTAAACACACAGTTTGACCTAAAAGCAACGACTGTTTAAACCCCAGAATAGCTAAGTGAGAAGTGCTCTCTCTTACCCATCAGCGTTAACTTCCTGGGCCGCTGCTTGGAGGTGATGACCTGGAGCGAGGGTGCAATGGACTGAATGCGTATGATGGGCTGGTTGGGGTCATACGTTCCTGGCACCGCCAACTCCAGGTCCCGGCACATTAAGAGTTTTGGTGACACGTACTGCAGTTCCAAAGAAGTAAGCTGTCAAAAACAAAAGAAATATAAGCCCCCAGAATTTCAGTTAAATCTCGCTGAAGCATCTGAAGAGTTCCTGCTGCCGAGAGACCTGGAGCAGCTCAGTCAGTTGTCAAGACCTCAGATGCCTGCAGGAAGTGCTGCATAAACAACAAACTTGCAGCAATTCATATGTGGGTATTTCCAGAATACTGAATTGGAATGTTTTGAGTAACCAGAAAACAAGAAACAAGATTGGTATTGACAACTTGCACTGTAAGGCTCACAACAGAACTGGAACCTCTTCCTGCACCTGTGGCAGCTGCTTTGAGATCCGCCGGAACACGTGGTAATAGAGATCCCAAGCCTGAGTTAGGTCTTTGACGTTTCCTGATTTCATGTACTTCCTGCACCATTCCTGAGCTTCCATTAGATCTCTGCCATAGGCCTAGGGAGGAAGTGAAAAACAACAGGAAAAAATCAAACATTTCTACAGACTATAGTGGAACAGGTGAAGACCACTTAATACTTAAAAAATAAAATAAAATCACAGTCCATGTTCAAATTGCATTAGAAATACTTGCTCTTGCATTTTTATAACGTAGCAGAAGTAAAGATCCAGAAATTCCTGGATCCAAGATATGCAAACAGTTCATCAGACAACATTGCTCACATATCAGACGTCACGACAGGTGGCAACAGAAGGAATAGAATCACCCTTTAACAGTAGGCTCACAAGCTCAATTTAATTCTTTTTGCTGGCTTGAGAGGCCCATCTCTACTACCTGTGCCAGCAGTTACTGCGAAGCAAAGCAGACTGGAGTTAGAAGAATTAACTGCAGAGCAGTTGTGAGTTTTCTAGACCCTGTGAGAGTCCCAGCTGATATAAGACTCCAGGGCAATCTGTACCACCGTGGCCCCCCAGTACTGCAGTCAACCAGATAAAAGTCAATAATGAAGCCTGCAACCAACGTAATAAGCCCCAGGAGATTTACTCTTTGCGTTAGATTGCAAAGGTCCTTGTAACTCAGCTGGGGCAGGTGGTTGCTCTGCCTGGTTTTGAGGGCAGGCAGGAGTTCATGCTCTTGGCCATTTGCCGGTACCTGATTGAAGGACGTCTCTTTCAAAGTCTGAGGCCCACGCTCCATCATCGCGTGAAGGGGTTCCAGCACCTCAAACATCCCCTTCACGTTCCTTTCCCCAAAGTACAGACGAGATGCTTCTTCCAAGCCTTCATGCCACATCTCATGCCACAGGATGGCTACACGGATTAGCTCTTCACTCACCTGTTTTAGGCAAGGAAAAAAGATTAAATGCCTAAAGGAAAACTCTCTGGCTGTATACCGACTTACAAATGCAAAACTTTCCTCATAATCATTAAGAGATATTTGCTGCTGGAAGCTAGAGGGAGCCACAAGCACTCCCACAATGCTGTTATGGTTTATTCTGCAAGAAGCTGATCAGGCTTTTCTCATCTTATTTGCTGCCTTTGAAATTTCCTATATATTTGGGTAGCTTGGCCTGAAAGCATTACTTTTCATTTCTTCATAAAAATCCTTAGCAAATGAATTAAATTACTCTTCCCACACTCTGCTAGATAAGTTTTGTTTCCACTTTTCATTAAACAAAAACATCTCTTGATGGAACAATGATTCCTCATTTATTTTTTTCTCCAAATATATTCATAAGGAGACACAAGAACTCCTCGTTTGAACATTATGGTCCTTTTTAAAGTGAAGTATTCTCTTGAAATTATACAAATACTGTAACTTCTACAAACTGCAAAAATATCCCAAATTAATTGCACTTGAACAAAATTAACAATGAATAGTCATTTTGTGTTATTAGACCTGTGGTACAACCACTCCTGAAAGACAATACGCTTCACAGCACACCGAGTACTCACCATCATTGCTTGCTGCACCAGAGTGTTACTGTGCTCACACATGTTCTTCAAGATTTTATTTGCAGCATTGTGGCGAGCAGTGGTCGTAGATTTGGAGGCCACAGTCAAAGGATAGATCAAAGCCTGCATGTAACATTAACCAACAGACTCTTAGAGCCACACAGAGGAGCTACATAAACTGAAAGATTCGCAAAGCACTAACGCACAGCAGCCTGTGACTTCCAGCGCAGGCATGGATGAAATAGAACACAGAAAATGCTTTAAGTGGCTACCAGTCTGTGGAAACTCATCCTCTAAGGAAAAGCTTACCTGGGGATGGTACCGTCCAATATCTGTGAGGAGCTGATGAATGAGACGTCCTACTAATGGTCGAGGGGTATCAATTCTTGCAATAAGCTGAGGGATAACCTAGTAGCAAGGGTAAGCAAAAAAAAAAAAAATCCCTGTTATCTTGTGTGTTCAGTTCACAAACTGTTCTGCCTTCTGCTAGAGACCTCACAGCCTCCAAAGGAGGCAGAGGCCCACCACTCGTTTTTGAGATGGTCAGAGAATAACACAAAGTTCCAAACAGTGTCATAAACGCAGAAGATCACAAACGTTCTGTGCAAAACTGTTACAGGATCCTCTTATGGAAAGACTAAGGTGTGTCTTGAAGTGTAATGCTCAAATAAGAAATAAAGCCTTACTTATTTGTTTATTTACAAGTGTCATTCTACACAGTAATCCTGAAATAAACTGTCTGAGTTACATCAGAGCAGCCACGTTTTATACTTGATCACCACTGAATGCATGTCATCTTCAATTTTAAAATTGTCATTCTCATTCATATGCACTAATCTGCAGGTAAATACAGAGATGCATGCAAGAATGCTTCTCACATCTCTTAAATCGGTTACAAATTGTACTGCACACTGCTCTCACCACTCCCCTACAGAGGACCGTTTAGTAAAGGATCATCGTGAATATCATGCAACAAATGCCCAAGCTCCCCCAGAACAGATCTGTCCTAGCCCTTTGTGTTCCTTACCTGCAGCCAAGTGTCTATTTGGATTGCCTTGACTCCTTCTACCAAAGCCTCATTCACATCAGGCCAGTGACCATAGTCAAACCACAGAGTAAGGACTCTGAAAAAGAGAAATACATTAGTTAGGAATGACACAGAAAAAGCCTATTCCAGTCAAACACCTTCAGATGCATTCACATGTGTCCCTTCCTCCCAGAATCTGTAGATAGTAGGATAAGAGCTAATCCACCTCACATACATTTCCTTGGACTAAAGCATTCACTTAGTTTAACCATAACAAAAAAAAGCAGAAATCAGATCTACCTAACCTTAATCCCCTTATCAGCTGGATTTCATTTCCTATGTGCTTTAGTACGTACCTTAGGGTGTCTTGTAGGTTGTTTCCTCGAGACAGGGATATGGATCGGAAAAAACCCTGGACAGCAGGGACTGTGTACATCAAGAGGGTCTTGGATAAATCCTTTTGGAATGAAAATCGCTGCATTAGTTCTACACAAGCACATCAGTCCACATGAAAGCTAAACTCAGCAAGGGGAAAGAGGAAGGAATATGTGGAAACATTGACCTAAACATTACAGTTGACTTCTGCTCTACTCCTCATAGGATGCAGTGCTCATGGAATACGAGTTTTGCTTGACTACACATAGGTCTTTCAGCCTGACAGGGAACATGCTTTGAAGCATTTTTATACTTTAGTTTTTCAGCAAACTATGAACAGTCAAAGCAGCCTCAAAACTACAACCCTGCTAAAACTGGTAAGTAAAAGAGCTTCTTCCTAGTCTTTCACAAAGAGCTGAAGCAGCAGAACTTGTTAATGCACAGTGTCACCTGTGACAGCTATCCATGTCTTCGCTTTAGTTCACAGCTAACTTACTATCATCTGCATTAATTTAGAATTCTTCCTTCAAGACTGAGTTAACCTGAACTCCCTCACTTTTGCTGCAAGCTATGGGCACAGACATACCCACAGTACAGCTTCCACGAGCCGGGTACGCGCAGTACCTTGCTCCCCGCCCTAGCACTTCCCTGTCTCTAACCAGTAAGTACCAGTATCTCCAGAGAAGCAGGGCAGAAGGGTACCTCAGTGACTTTCTTCTGCACTGGAGATGGGATGGGGCTGTTCTCTGCGCTCTCTGCATCACTCTCACTATTGCTGCCCTCGGTGTTAGCGCTGGTGATGCTGGCTCCGCTGGCATGACGTAGTTTCTTCTTCTCATCTCTGGCCTGGTTTTGATGTTTGTAGTGAAGCACCGCTTCAAAGTTCATCACTGCCCAGGCATGCCAGGCCTGCCAACACGACAGAACCAAAGTCAGAAGGAAAAGACGAATCCTTTCTGCAACCTGTACTTTCTAATTACTAGAGATAATAATCCAACCTTTCTGAGTTTGTGGAAAACAGTAGTAAATAATAATCTGCAGACAACACAATGCTTTGCTTTCTCTGATCACTTGTAGTTTTAACTGTCTTACTATCTTCAATAACATCATGGCGAGTTCTTGGCCAGGAGCTCCCCTGTTGCATATAGAGGAAAAGGAGCTCTGTAGCAAAAACTAAATCACATCTCCTTCACATACACATTAATTTTTCAAAGCTCTAAATTAAGATTAATACATTAGGACTAGGGGAGCTGTAACAGGAAGAAATAAAGGCGATGGTTGCCCCAGAGAAGATCTGACACCAAATATTAATTGAAATTTCAAAACCCTGAAATCAAAGGCTCTTTGGAGAATTAGCAAGAAGGCTACTCCCCTAGTTCCAACTGTACTGAGTGAGAGAACAAGTTATTTTTTTTCCATTTAGATTATCCCTTCTCCTTCACTGTTAACTGACAGGAGAGAAAGTCTCCAAAGCAGGAATAGAAACTGAACGGTGATCTAGTTTTGGCAGCCAGGTAAAACGCTAAACAAGAATCTCACAGTTGCCTTGGGCCGCTTTCTCTGCTACTTGCAGTACCAAGGCAGGCGATCTTCCTGTGAACCCCTTTCTTTCCTGTAGTATGGGATGTGATCAAATTTACTGATGTCTCTGCAACAGTGCCTGGAACCTTTTCCTTACTGACCTTGTACCAGTTGCGATCATGCTCCGTTGCGGCACTGTAGTACTGCAAGACCTTGGGGATGGTACTCTCATTGATGCCTTGCAGGTTCAGCTGCCACTCGCCCAACTTCAGGAAGCACCTGGTTAAGCAAAGGCATTATTCACTCAGAACCTAGAATGAAAATGAAGCCTGCTGGATTAAAGGGCAGACTTCTTATCCAAAGTCTGAAAGACATTTCCCATGGTGGACCCACTCAGCAAGCCTCTTCTGCAGGCTGGGAGTGTATGTGTTAATACGTAAGGTTCAAAGCACCTACATCCTGCTTGTAAGCATGGAATTAACCACTTAATGGTTTAATATTTAGGGGGAAAGGTGAGGGTCAAACTTAGCTCCTCATTTGTACCAGCTATAAAATAATTGATGCTACTGTTAGCCACTTCTTACAAAAGACTTCACCAGTACTGACACACAGAGGGAGCACACGTGCTGGCTAGCTGTACTTATCACCGTACCAACTCGCCGCCTGGA
>NW_009708271.1:0-46676 GCF_000703405.1 Apaloderma vittatum | reverse complement strand
CTCTTCCCCCTAGCCAGAACCCCATTAAGTCATCCCCTCCCAGAGGAAAGGAAAAAAATCATAATTTTTACTGCAGCAGGGTGGGGCTGTGAAGGTTTGTGCAAAGCTTAATACTTCACTCTCACAGGCGGCTTTAAATACCACAGTTACACAGCTCTCCTTGCTATATTTTTCATTTTCCAGAAAGCATCGTGCAAGAAAAATAGCGTGCAACTCGCAACTAATTTGTCTTCCATGACAGCCACACTTTAAAAAAAAATATGTTGGTGTTATCAAGTTCCCATTCTCAGAAAAGAATTAAGTGCATGCCTCCCTTTATAAAAATGCAAACATTCAATAGTAAGCACTATGCAATCAACAGATCTGGCACCTCCAGATCCATAAAGCAAAATGGAGATTATGTGTTCTTAATGCAACAATATATTAAGAGACGATCACATGCCGGGCATCTGTTGCCCAAAGCACTGCTGTTTTATTAAGGGCACACGCTGCCAAGCACAGATGTGCCAGGCATGTGGCAAGTGTTCCTTTCCCACTGACTGCAGCTCCCGAAACCCAAAGAAACAGCCACGTTGAGAGCTCTGCCTTCTGCCAGCGAGCCACAGCGCTGGAAAAACACAACCAGCCACCAGTGACAAACACAAGCTTGTTTACACTGATGTGTCACAAGAACACTTACTGAAAATTATATGATGGATAAGAATGTGATACCAAACGGCTTTCTAGCAGCTAAACAAGAAATCCCCTGTTCCTTTCCAGCAAAGCATGGACCTTGTCTGAAATGTGTCATCTGCATGGACCCAACTACCTCAGGAAAGACATCTCCTTCCCCATATAGCTAAAGGGTGTTGAAGGACCAGGTGCTGACCGTGCCATGAGCTTGTGCAGCTCCTGCTTGTGCTGCTGGTCCTCCGTTGCAATGGCATGCTGGGCCTGCTGCTGCATGGTCTGCACGAAGTGCTGCATGTGCTGGAACGCGTCGATCTGGAATTGGATGATGGTTGTAAAGACGGACCACAGAGGTTAAATACAACTTCACAAGAGAGGAAGACCATATGGATATAAATTTTCACTGAAAGCAAAAGAGTACAGTTTTGTTTTCTTTTAAAGCTTTTTAGCCGTTTACATCCCTCTAAAATCAGTTTACGCTTGACATATGTAGCACCGAATGAATGAAGGGGTTAGAGAATCCTGATGTCTCAGGAATCTGGCCACTGAATTGTTGCTCTGAGGAACAAATAACCGCATCCTCCCAGTGCTAGGTACATCTTCATGTCATACATACAGTCAAAAGGCTAACATTGTGCTCTGATGTGCTGGAATTCAACTCTGGCAAACTGACAAGGTCACCTGAGGTACAAGAAGAAAGCTTCAGCAGCAGAGAATGTCTTGTATCAACATGCTCATGCAGAGCGAGATTCTAGCAATGATACAGAGATGCCTCATTTGCAAGTGAGCGTGCACATCGAAGACACTCCAGCAATTCCAACAATCAAAGGTTTGTAGCTCACCAACTGTATCTGACCAGGTCGCTACTGTAATAGGCAGGATCACAAACCCACAGAAGCCTGTCTATAATATACTACAGCTTGAAAACAAAGTAATTTTAAAGAAAATAATGCCTGAGGGAAAACTTGCAGTTCCCCAATACCCCCTCCGTTCTGGCTAGCCCTACGGTACACATCACGGGACATACACTTTGGGTAGTTTTAACAAATTAAAGTCTAGATTTCTCCTAAGGTTAGGAAGTACGAATGTACATCGCTCCTTCGCCAGCAGATTACATAACGCAGGAGTATTCAAGCAATATGCACTGATTTGGAGCGACGACTCTTTTTTAAAATTCCTTGGAAAGAACTATGGGGTAAGAAAACCCAAACTGAAAGATTTAAGACAAAAAGTATGCACACATCACTGGAAACAATTAGAGCAAAGCTCTTGCAATCTGCAGGGTCATTTCAGGTCAGAAAGTGCAGAATTAAGAGCCCAATTTACTTCATCTACAGGAACGAGCTACTCCAGAGCGAGACAAGGATCATCTGAGCTGAAATGCCTCGTCCGTCCCATTCAAATGTCAGCAATCACAGGTCAATTGGCAGGAAAAAGGGTGAAATACAAAAAAAAGTATCACACTATTAAATTAACATTAACAGGGGCATTCCACTGCTTGTAAGCCAGATACTTGGTTAGGAGGGCGTGGAGGGGAAATAAAACAAAGATCTTGCTGAACACTTCCGTGTCCCTCTCACACTTAGACACACCCAACGATCTGCTCATACTGAAAACTGATCACCCTGAACTGACAGGCAGAGCTCTTAACACTGAAAGCAGTTAAGTTTTCTTTAACAACTAAATTCCCAGGTTTGTATGCAGCCTTCCTGTGGTACCTGTCCATAGAACGCAGCCGCTGGCAAGTGTGAGAAGAAATGTAATAGAGTTTACTCATCCATTTCTTAATGTGTTGTTTTAAGAAATGATTCATTCTGCTTTCTACAACTGCACCAGTTTCCTGCATCTTGTCTTTGTCACAGGTCAAACACAGAAAAGTCCACTTCCACCCAAAGAGGCAGGAGGGGACCTACATACTTCTTGGGTTACTTGCTGAAGAAAGTAAAAGACCATTACACTGTTTTATAAAGCCAATAGAACTGGGCCTCAGCAGCAGCTCCTTCTGTTTCTAAAACTCAAATAAGGAATAGTTAGGTCATGGCAATGTTCCCGTAGCAGTGGCTCTGCTCCAGTACTGGCAATCCCAAAGACAGGAAAAATAAAAAGATGTGGCATAATATGAGAATAAATGGAGGCTTTAATGTATATTAAAAAAAAAAAAAAAGGAGATAAGTTTATCCAGTCTGGAGCTTATTGGATTTGATTATGTAAATTCTCCCTGTGTTGCAATGTCAAAAACATTCACCCTCGGCTTTCTGGAGCCAAACTATTCCCATGGCAAACCCCTATGTACTTTTCAGTCGTCTTTCAGTAAAAAATTTTCAATAATCTCCTTATTAAAAGTCGGTTCTGCTCAGTGACTAAGTACAAACTGTTAAGGATTTTCTTCTAAAACCAGTAATAAAAACCCTTTACTCTTTCATAACTCTGACCATAGATACAGTGCAGAGACCTGGCTATCAGAACAGTGGACAAAAAGTTGCAGATCAAACCTACACAGTAAAATCCTGGTGAGGACAGAAGAGCTACTATTGACCATTAATCTTGGCTGTATCCCCTTAGGTACGAGATACTGGTTTAGCAAAAAAACCCAACAATCTTTCCACACAGAAAATTAAATTAGGGTCAGGCCTTCTCTGTCACTACAAAGTTTGAGGTTAAAAATTTCAAAAGCTTATCTTCTGAGTAAGGAAAGGGACTAGTTACTCTTTTTGAGGTGAGCAAAAACAAAGCCTTCAGCCTCCACTGTGGTCTGTGAGGATTATGAAAAGCTCATGCATCTGCCACTGCACAAAACCTGAGCAACAAAATACAGAGTACTATGTTCTTTTGTACCTTACGGGCACTCTTCCACATGTGTTTCATGTAGGCGTAAGTCACTTGGGGGTGGACTGTTGGCAGGGGGTGATCCAGCTGTCGAGACGGATCTACTCCCAAGAGCAGGACAAGTGTCTTATGGGCCAAAGCCTGCGGAAAGTCGCAAAGAGAAAAAGCAGGTTAAAACAAGTTCCTTCTCGCCTCCTCTTCATATTGACAGTCACTAAAAAGTACCTCTAGCCCTCCAGATAAAGCACAGACGCAGCAGCCTTATTACCACTCTCTGGAGTCACAAGAATAGCACATGATAAACCCCTCGTCCTCATTGGGATCGCAGCGTGAGATTCTCGTTTCGGAAGTCAGTAGTGTAAAGTCTCTATTTCAATTATTTTTGGTAATAAATCTTGTGGTGAATGTTGAAATAGCATATTCAATGATAAAAACACCACATTCTAGATTTGACAAAGAGTGCTTTAGCAGAGACAGTTATGACTAAGAATGATCAGTGCTGCCTAAGAACTTTCAGGCATAGCAAGCAACCAAAAAGCAGCTCCGAGGCTCTCGGGCATAACACTAGTCCCACAGAAATAACTGTGGCTACAAGCATGAACTTCACACTGGGTACAATCTTAGCATTTCAACAATTTCTGACCAGTCTCCTCCTCAGAGGAGAGCCCACCTCACGTGGGCAATGATGGTGTCTGGAAACGCTGGAGGTCGAAGCAGCGTGACAAAGCCAATCGTCTAAAAACCTGCTGTAGAGCGCAGAGCTTGATGATGCTCACCAGTCTCCCACTCTTGCCACACAGGCTGGCATACTTGAGCCAAGTTCTCATGTCCTCATGAGGATTCACAACAAGAGATCGAACCATCAATATTCTTTGCCAGTCTTCCACAATTCGCTGACAGCCCTGCAAGAAAAAGGAAGAGAGAACTTCTTAGCGTTTTATCTCCGACGTACTCCACAGAGCCTTCACTCAGAACCCGTATGGATTCTTCCCAAGAAGCAGAGGCTTCAGCACCCATAATTCCCTGCAGGCTGACATTACCAACTGTCTGGCTATTTCTTTAATACTGCAATGTGTGAAGAATGGTAAGTTCTTGACTCGTACTCAGTGTTTGCAGTCTAACAATATCCTCTAATGGAAAAATAAGAAAAGTTTCTGAAGCAGAAATGCATCCAAAAATCAGGAAAGCTTTTTGTGCAATTCTGAAATGAGTCAAGAGTTTTATAATCCTTCCCAACCTAGTTTTAAATCCTATTTTTGGTTTAAACAGTGACAAATCTCAGTATGGAGATGGTTCAAAACCAAATGGTTGCAAAGATATTTTTGTTATTGCCCTTTTTCTTCTCCTTGCATGTGTTGCTTTTAGAGGCTGGCATGACTGAACTGATATTCTGCCAGAAACTGCAGTTCCAACTGCTATGCTGCTTGTGCAAGCATTGTCTGGTTCTCGTCTGTCTGAAGGGAGAGGCACAAAAACAGTCAGTTGGAGCAGGGTGAGTCTATTTTAGGTGGTCAAGGGTGCTACAGAGAAGTAGAATTGTGGAAGGGACAGTGACAGCCAAATATCTGGTGCTTGCTTTAACGGCCAAGCCCTTCATGGTAACAGTGAGGCTCTGAAGTTCGTACACCTTAGACTTAGATTTGAGGTAAACAAAAGAATCTCCGATGGAGGAACTACCTTAGCATCAAAGCAACTATTTCTCTCCTTTTTCCCCAAAATTGAGGATTGGCAAGTTAAGCAAAGCTTGTTCCCTAACATCCAAATAAACCTAATCCAACAGGCATTTAAAAATTATTAAAAAGCAGCTATAAAATGTGCAAGAACTCTATGTACTGCTCTCGGGGCTATAAACAGCTGTATTCAGACATTACGCTTCCTGTCACTCTCGGTTTCTCCACCCCAGTGGAATGGCCCTGCGCTTTTCCAGACAGGAATGCAGATGGGAGACTAAAAGCTTTGTCACAGTTTCCCCAACAGCTAGAAAATATGCAGCAGGAACAGCCTTTCATAAGGAGGCAGATATAGCAGTCCCAGCAAAGAACTCTGCGTGGGGAGAAATTCTTCCTCCAGGAAACATATCAAAATTTGGTATAAGGGCAGCACCTTATCCTAATGCTAAAGGTCCCTTAGAGGCTAATCACAGAATCATTTAGGTTGGAAAAGACCTTTAAGATTACTGAGTCCAACCATAAACCTGTCACTGCCAAGTCCACCACTAGGTCCTGTACTAAAGTGCCACCAATCAATTGGAAATGTTCTTGTAAGCAGTCAAAAAGGAACAGGGAAGTCTTTTACAAGCCTGTGAATTCTCCGTCCAGGTTTCCAGCATTGTGAAAGAATTCACTTCTTAAAATGCAGCCAGTCAGGTAAAAAGTTCAGTTCAAATCCAGGTGTGATCCAACACCAAGATAAGAAGCCTTGGAGATGTTCGTAGTGTCTCCATTCTGTACACATCTGCTTCAAGGCTTAAATCACTCTACTAAAGTACCATAGCAGCAGACATCTCAAAAACACTAGCCAAAAAAACCCTAACAAAACAACCCCCCCCAAAAAAACCCCAAAAAACCACCCCCAAAACCCCAAAGAACCAGGCCAAAAGCAGACGGGCAGCAGGCAGCCGCATAAGCCTGTTTGCAAGTGCGACAGAAAGCGAAATGGGAAGATTTGCTGAGCTATCACACTGACTCAAAGGAAGCTGTTCATGCCAGCACACCATCATCTCCATCCCTGAGCTCTCCATAGATGTACCTGCAGTCTTTCCCACCAGATCTGGCGGATGATCTCACGGCGTTCTGGTACAAGTTTATACTGGATAACCTCTTCCAGCTCTGACAGCATCTGGCAGGACACCATAGCCTGAAGGAAACAATCACATTCCATCCCAATCACTACAGAACAAATCTATAATTAAGGAACAGTATTTTGGCATCAAACCCTTAAGTACACATGCTGCCCAGCAGGTAAAGGACCAACTGCTATACACTGGGATCTAGATGGTCTGCTGATTTAAACTTTCTGAATGTCAATTCTTATTTCTCCTGGAGATGGGGGAGCTCACTTTCCTGTTTAATTTGTCCCAAAGTTGCTCCTACAAGGTTGTATTTCTTATCTGACAAGAGCCATTTATCTTGTGGGCCTACACAGGTCTTATGTTTGATACAAGCACTACTCAGAAGGTTTATGCAACTTCTAGAAACAATCTGAAGCACCAACAAGGAAAATGAGGTCTGAGAATTCGGCACTTACCCCGTAAGCTCGACTGTAGCTCTCTCCTGCCATGGCAGTCAGCTCAGCATCCAGCAGATCTCTGGCTTTGTCAATGCACTGAAATGAAGCGATTTCCCGTTTTTCAGAAAAAGCCAGGAAAGGATGTTGTCAATAGAGAGAACTAACAGGAAAAGTGTGTCCGGGGGCAGGTATAGGGGAAGTCAAGGGGGCTTCATTTACCACCTGCACAGCCTGAAGTTTGCCTTTTTACCAAACCGAAGGTTGCAGTATTTCTAACCCTACTGTCACTGTAGTGATCATTATTAATAACATATACAGGGGAAAAGAGAAGTTTACATTTTAGTGCAAGAGAGTTGATAATAAGAAAGCCTCAAGAAATGTCTCGAAAATAGCTTTCACTGTTTTACATAACCCAGCAGGTTTTCATGAATTTTACAGGACAGCAAATTCCTTCTCTCTTACTCCAACTAAGACATGCTCTTGAGGCATGAAATAAATCCCCCTCTGGTTCCAGTCATTATATAATCTCTCTTCTATAGTTTTTCCTGTTTAAAGTGTTAAAGGTTAATCACAAACTCTACCCCTTTGAATGCCTGGCTAATTTTACTGTGCACATCACCCCCAAATCTATATACGGGTTTTGACAGAACAGACTGAATTATTCCTTTATCTAAGTTGGCAAGCCAGCACAGAATTCTGAGAAATGGTACTTCAGCTTCCTTGGAAAGTAAACAACATGCTTCACATCTACAGAGGGGAAAAAGTCACTTTGCAAATCTCCTCCGTGACAAACAAGCATACCAATACGGCTGGGTTTAACAGACTCATTTCCTTGCCTTGATTTCTCATCTCGATCTAAGATTAAAGATTTGTCTCTGCTACCAAAAAAATTAGAGGAACCATCCTGGTACATGATACACACGAGACCTTCACTGAAAAAGCTGCAACAGACAAAAGTGCACTGAACACCCGGGAACAATCTTGTGTGTCTTAGGCCATGAATGCCTTTTATCAAGCAGTGCCTCATGGAATGGAACCTCTGCTGAGCCAATCCTTGTTTGCTGTCTGTCTAGAAAACAGACATAAACGTGCAGAAGCCTACGAATGACTAAGGCATTCTTACACCGCACAGCACGGGACCAATACTGTCTGAACGTACATTCACTGCTGCGTTTCTGGGAAGACAATATAACCTCAATCACCAAAGCCTGATATGTCAATGGACAAAAGGTTATTGGGCAATTCATAGGTTACAGCCAGCTGCTTTAAAATCACACGTCCTTCCGTGCAGTAATATAGCCTAGTTCATCTTAAACTAGGTTTTGGGAAGCCAACAAGGAAGATAATTACCTGCTGAGCCAGTGAGAAAAGGTCCTGATGAAGAGCCAGTACAGCTCTGTAGAAAGCACCATCATGGGTGTCCCTTGGGATCATGCAGGTGTATTCTTCCATGCTGTCCCACTGACCTGCAGGGACACAGATATCCACAGTAACACAACAGCCTTCTCTGCAGGAGGAAAACACAACCATGTGACAGCGCTTGGCCATCAGCGACTGGGCCTGAATGCTGCATGGGACTTCTACATTTAAGTCAGCTCTCCAACTGCTTGGCTTTGGCAGGGACAGTCTGTGCTACATATACATATACGTGCACAGAGTTATAGACAAGTGAAAACATAAGCATTTTTCTTCCAGGCAAATTTTATCCTCAAGGAAAGGGTTCCTGAATTACACGTGATGAAAAGTTGAAATGCTGACATTTCCAGAACATTTGAATGAATTAAGAGTTCTACAAAGCAAAAGATGAATTTTTCTCAGCAAAGGCTGGCAGACAGCAAGCGATTTATAAGCCTCTCTAGTAAATATCCAGTATGCTGATAGCCAGATATTTGGACCATTTATAGATTTATTCCACTTAAGACTGTCTACTCAGCAGGCACAACCTATCAAAAAGCTCAACAGATATTGTTCTTGTTTGTAAATAAGAGTCTGCCAAACCTGAGAAATTCTACTAATTTCTTTTCAAGTCTGAGCTATGTTCAATGTAAAACTAAGTAAAAGGAACCAGTTAAGCAACACATTATCTGCTCAGACCAGTAAGGCAGTCTCTTTGTTACTTGAGACCACACCAGGAGACTTCACGTAAATGCAGGTTTTCCAAAGGGCTTCAGTGTTGAACAACACTTACTTCATTTCCCAAAGTGAATAATTTTGGGTCTTGATTTTGCTGTTTGTTATATTTTGCAGTTCTGAAGCAAGTTAGGAACTCTCTGCACGTCCACACTGTGGGGGCTGTGTCCCTGCCACACAAGGATACGTTACCTAGACCCCAGGCAGCAGCAGCAGCCATCCTAGCCATCTTAGCTTGAGTTTCATCATTGACCTGTGTCCACTTTTCACAGCATTGCTGGTGGAGCTGCCCCCTGAGAAGAATCCACAGTTTCTGATCAGCAAGAAGCCTCTTCTAAGAAATTCACTTTGTTAAACAACCACTTTCCACAGATAAGATGACAACCAGCCCCATCATGCAGAGTGGAGAATAGGATTCTTCTCCTCTGGCCAACTCAGGCATGCCAGCCGGATGACAAATATCCCATTGCATTATGCTTTGAAAACAGACATCTAGAGAAAAGTTTTGCTTTAGTTTCTCAGCTGTTACTAAGGCCTATTTTACAAACCGAACTGTCAACTCCAGTCTACAAACACAGAAAAAAGAAACATTCTCAAGAGAAAAACCAAATCACCATCAAATAAGGAATGCTTACAATTTTTTTGCAAGTGTCAGGACTAGAAACATATGATCTGAATAGCTGGTGCATGGCTCCTGCTACCAAACATTTTGGATAACACATCATCGAGTTTGAAGACAGAGCCTCGACAATCAATGCCGCTGTAACCTAGTAAAAGACTTGTCATGGCAAGATCTCAGAGGGGATGTGAACCTTTCATTTCCAGGGGAGAGGAAGCACCAGGATTTTTTATATTATTCCTTTTAAATCAGTTGTGAATGCTCCATTAATCAAACCAATTACTGTGGGTGTTGCAGTTCCAGAATTTCTCAGGCTGGATACTCTGCAGCAGTGGAACAGCTGCCAACTTTGAGGGAGGGCAACTTGCCTTCTCTGCTGTCATCCTCTCCCCTCTCAGAAAGGAAGATGTCAAGCAGAACCGATGGGCTGCCACAGGCAAGGTAGTCGTTCTGACAGCTTAATGGTTCAAGAGAAAAAAACAAACCACAAAACAAATGAAAAACCAAGCCAAAACTAGCAACAGCAGTGAATCAGGACCTGATAGATACTAATGAAGTAGCAGGGCTGTTGCAGACTTAACTACATCGGGAGACAAATGGAAAAGAGTATTTTGGCTGTGCTTTCAAAATGTCTCTGCACAGAGCACTGAAATAATGGTGCTGCAGTAGTACTGGCTCTAGGTTAACTGTCACACTCTGCCAAGCAGACTCCAGCAGCACAAATGTTCATGTTGAACTCTACCGAGGAATATCAGCAGCCAAATCACGGAATCCTGTCTCAGGATGACGTCTCTATAGTCAGTCACAAGATAGCAGAGAGCACTTTGCAAAGGCACCTCTGAACTATAAAATTAAACACGCAGAGGTGAAGTTTCACATCAGCAAACACACAGACCTTTGTGGGACTGCAATTGCTCTCGTCACTATGAATAGATGTGTAATACCCGACTCCAACAGAAGCAAAGCACCCTTTTGTAACAGAGCTGTCAAGAAGCAGGAGGTTCAGAGAGGACACTTTACACAAATGCATGTCCTGCAGGAGGGAGAAATTCTGTAAATCCCTGGTGGAAACTGCCTACTCCTAGGAAATACGATTGAGAAACACACAGTTTTTTCCTACTGAAAAAGCTACGCCCAGTATGCCTCATCCTCACCTAGAAACAAAAAGGGCAGAAAAATGCTGTCAGAATTAGGTTTCTCAAACGGCTCTGTTTTCCTAACAGTGAAATTACTTTAGTGAAGAGGAATCTCCTTACTGTGTGCCATCCCGTGGGTTCACGTCAGGACCCATCAGGAGAGAGCTCTAGTGACATGAAAAGTTCAGGAGAAAGGCGGAACCTGGACCAAATCACACATGCCCCTGGGTGGAACTGCATGCTACAATGCACAGGATGCCTTCTCCAATTATCTTCTTTGAAATGAACATGGAGAAAAACAGAAGTCGCCAGTTAACTAGCAAGCTATAAGTCACTACCAGCTCATCTTCTCACTAAAACTGACTTTAATCAGTTACATGTTGACAATACACGTTTACCACAGGGTTTGAAATACCAAATGTCCACAGAGACGATGCTTAATGAATGCTAAAAAGAGTAATAATGAAAAGCTCAGCCATCTGCACAATGGGCAAAAGGTTTTTAAAGTGGAGGTAATTTATCTGGCATAATCTTACACACAGGTGACTACTGGGAAACAGACCATTTCACAAGTAACAGCTGTGCCAAAGACCACGCATTCTGGAAAGGCAGAGGTCTGAGCATAAGTAAATAAAAAATCTCTCATGCTTTAATCAGAGTTTAAAAAGGAGGGCCACAACAAGCTCCTTTTACAATTGTTTTTGACAAGTGCTGCCCGGTTAATGCCTCCTGAGAGGTCCCTTCTATTTACAGTTTCTTTCTCTGTTACAAATGGGGTTGATCTGATCACAAGACCACAGATTCTCCTGCAGAGAGACCTTAACTTATCAGATGACCCATCCCAAAAAATGTAAAGAAGTTGTTACAAATTCTGACTTCAATGATCAAAGCGAGAAGTCGCTGAAAATACTCAAACTATTAAGTAAGCAGGAGTAAAAAGGAATTTGGGCAAAAAAAATTCACCTGGATGGGAGCATCCAGAGAAAGGATGGGAGACAGGCTTCATTTTTAAGGGCACCCTTTTTCCAGGCATTCCCCTCTTACCATTCACCAAGTGCTTCCAAGCAACGCATCCGACCCAGCATCAGCTCAGGATCATCTTTGTTTGTGTCCATCTTCTTGTCATAGGCCACCAAAGCATCTTCCCATTCATGAAGCTTCTCATACCAGGTAGCTTGAATTTCCTAAGGGGGTGAAAAAGGAAGTCAGAATAAAGAGCTTCTCCTGTGCCATTTTTTCAGGCTACATATCCTCACGGACTTCTGCGATATAGAGAAAGGCCTTGAGCTGGAGTATTGCTGAACCTGCACAGAAGTGAATTCAGGTTTACCACGGGGATCAATCCAACATCATTCCCTTTTCAGTGCCACTGAAACACTAGCGCAGTAGTTGGTGCTTTTCTTTTTGGAGAAGGGGAGTGAGCGAAATAGGAAAAAAGGGTAATTCTATAAAATATTCCACTTGCCGTTGCCGCACATGCTTGCATTTAAACAAGAACAACAGCCCTGTGTTCAGGAATGGATGAGTAACTAGGATGAAAACCTCAAACCCTGGCTACTGAGAGTCCATATGTGAATACAGCAGGTAATCTGACGGTGGGGTCTGATTACAGCCCTCACAAGGGAAGGTTTGTAACAGAGACTTGAGCAGTAAGCTAAGCAGTGATCC
Organism: Apaloderma vittatum; assembly: GCF_000703405.1. Taxonomy (NCBI): domain Eukaryota; kingdom Metazoa; phylum Chordata; class Aves; order Trogoniformes; family Trogonidae; genus Apaloderma; species Apaloderma vittatum. Next base: position 34,400 of record NW_009708271.1, on the reverse strand, counting down.
TTATCAGCTGCACAAACTTTCTTTAGCCTTTGTTTCCAGATTTTGTTTCTAATTTTCAAGGAATAAAATATCTTAATATTTTTTCCATACTTATCCCTGTCAATGTTTTCCTGCTCTGTCCTTGCCAGCTCAGGCCTTGACAGAGGCTGCAGAATAGATTCTTCTCCCAGCCCTGTGGGCAGGGTCAGTATAAACCACGACCTGCATGCCAAGTCTTCCGCTTAGGATGATTATAGATCAGCTCTTTAACCTCTCATCTCTGTCCTAATATTTCAAGTAAGTTCCTGAAAGCAGAGCCCAAAGCTCCTTTTTAATTTCTTTTCACCGCCTGTTCCGGTAAACTCTCTGTTTTGAACTAGATTACTGCTAAAGAGTGAGGGCAGAATGAGGCAACACAGAGCTTTGCTCAATCCACCCAAGGAATCACAAGAAGCTGCAAAGCTGTTCTGAAGTCTGTACCTCTCCCAAAAAGGACGTTTTTTTGCTGTCTAGGTCAAAACTACACATAATCCTACACCAGAGGAATTTCACCATTTTGCGATTATACCTGTTCCCACTTTTTAGAGGTTCCTAATGACAGAGGCTAGTGTACTGTGCTTCCAGGGCTGCCTTCTTTTCCTCAATCACTAAAGGCACTGCAAGTATTATTGCTGCAAAACCATCTTTCTCACAGAGCAGAACTGGCAGGAGAGCATAGATACTTTAGTCCCTGAATATAAATTAAACACTTACAAAAATAAGAAGGGAAGGAAAAGGGGCAAGTCATGCAGAGAAAGACAAAGAACAAATATAGATAGGGTTATTTTATTTCCGTGAGCAGCCAAAACTCTAAGGATCTGACTAATCTGCTATTCTAAATAATGCCCATGAACTCTCTGACAGGCTCATGTGCCTCCTGCATGAGAGAGATAGAGGCACGTCTTCCATTAAATCCGAACCTGGAAGGATTTACCTTATCTTCCCAGCTTTTCAACAAAATGACTTATTTTGTCACATGACTAGTTGCCCACAGCTGCATCAACAAGAGCTTCTAAATTCTCTTCCAGGTCTGGTTCTTGCTCCCTTCCCCAGCTCCCTTACCTGTACACAGCGAAGCACACAGCAGACATCCCCGCGGGCAGCAGGGCACCCTCAGGATGAACAATAAGCGGGGACTGATTGAAAAAACACACCACTACCACTACCCACACAAATCCCGCCCCGAAACCCTACAGAAACCCAAGAAAACATAGGATGTGAAAAAGAGAGTTATCAAGCAGGACTCACCAGCTCCCCAAAGTGCTTCATGGCATACTCGAGCACCCCAGCAGCTGCTTCTGGCTGTTGCAGTTTATTGTTAATGCTGAAAAAGGAGGAAGAGAAAGACCATTTAACACAGCTGGCAATTATTAGGGGCTGGTATGAGTTTCTGCTTGCTAATACCAAGCTCCATCACTCAGAAATACTAATGGAACACCCTCCTTTTTGCTTCAAATTTTCAAGGGGAATTTTGTGAAGCACAAGCACACAGTGAGCCTAGTTATCCAATACAGCAACATCATGTCCATCTTGAATAATTTCTATTTCCCATTGGTTTTCTGAATTTACTACCAGAAAAATGCCTGCATATTGGTGTGTGGTGGTCATCACTTTTGCTAAACTCCAATTTAATAGGAAATAGGCTTTTTATGAAGCTTCTGCTATTTTGTAAAGCTTATTTAAGGTCTCCAGCTCATTGCTCTCCTCTTTCCCTAGTGGCACTGCAGAAGAAGAAGTGCAGGCTGTTGAAAGCAATGCCACAGCACCTGAGCACCCCACAACACACCCCACAGTTCAAGCTTAATAGTTCCCATGTGGGATGGAAACAGCATAACCCAAGAGAACACAACGTGTCCACTGAGCGCGATGCAAAACCACTTTCAACGGTTTTTGAATATGCTGCCAGAGATATAGGCAGTTTTCGGAAATGTCCCTTCTTGCCTGCACATGACTGCATATTTTTCCTTTCTACGAGAGGCTTGTTGATTAGTAAGAATCAAGGAAACTTAGTGTTAAAGGGAGAGGTCTGAACAGACAAAACGAAGAGAATTTTCAAATGAGTGCTAGAGTTCTTCCCTATTGAAGTTTCCTTTCCTGACTGCTTAAGAACCAAGCTCCCAGACATGCTCTGAGGGAAGGTGAACTAAAACACTCTTGGAAACAGGACCTCTGGACAGTCTGAGCTGAAACCAGTCAGGCTAAGAATGCATCATCACCACAGTTCAAGAAGACAGGCACCCCAAACCGGGAAGCACTTGAAATACATCCGTGCCTTTTTTTAGCAGGACAGTGGAAGAACGTACTACCTCGAGGCTTCCCAAGGGAAGGCGAGGCAGCAGCGCCTCATAAAAGTGATAAATGGCTATCACATTTCATATCCTCATGATTTAAAGAGCCATTGGCAGACACATCACTTCCAGCATGTCACACAGTTAATTACCTCCAACTTATCTTTCTTGTCAACGCTTCCTGACAAAATTGGCCGTTATGTTTTATTCTTCAACAATTAACACTGCTCTTTCGCTGATGCTCCCTGGTGCACTCAATTACTCTTTTTTTTGTTTCGTACTTTCTTGGCTGTCCAAAGCAGAATTAAATGTTTCAAAGCTGTCTATGGCCAGGTTTGAGCAGAGAGGAAAGAAATGCAGGGGAAGGAGAGACTTTGATTTAAAAGAATGCGCAGCAGTAAATACAATACATTGTTGTCATTAATCATAAAATACTCTCTTGTCACAAATGATCTAGCACATACAGTGAGTAAAGATAGATGGAAGGGAAGCAACAACATTCACTGCTTTGGTGGAAATACACCTTAACACGGAGAAGTACAAGTGTCAGGAAGAGTACAAAAATTCCCCCAAAGCAGGAGTCATGAATCAAGTGGGCTTTACTAATATGGCTGAACACTGGCTTATTTTTTCAACGTAATAAAACCTTGCTAATTACTGCATCGTTTTGCTAGTCAGTTTTACAGGTTAAAGGAAACACAGTTATGTCTGGATTAAGTTCTGACCTTGTATTTTGGAAGGGGTTTTGGTTTGTTGAGAAAGACCTCAGATTTCTGCTTTTTCTCACCTGCCAGACGCAGTATGTTCTGAGTCCCAGAAGGGTATTGGCAGTTCCCAGAACTCGGTACTACCACAGCCGACTCGAATGTGTTCCCAACAGACCCACAACTCTCCACATGCAAATTCTGAGAGAGTGGGCCCGCAGATTGCTTTTGGAAAAGCATTTCCACAGGTACTCTGTTAACACATTCAGATATACGTGTTTAGAAACCACGGCATTCCCTGCTTCCCTACCTACCCTTTCACCTTCCTACCACTAAGGCGCTGCCCCTCTCCCTGCAGATCTGATGAGGCAGAATCTTCTTAGATTTTGTGATACTCTTAAAGCACCACAGAGCTCTTCTCTAGTTATCGTGCCAGAGACCAGACAGAATGAACAACGCTACTGAGGAGCATCCAGGCACATAGAAGAGGCCCTGAAGGGCCAATTCTCCAGCCAGGCAGAGCTGCCAGGAGGCTTCAGCCACAGCGTTGCTGCTGGGAATCACGGCAGTTTACCGGATTAGAATCAGGGGGATAGATTTCTCTTTGTATCTGGAAAAAAAAAACACTACAAAATCTTTCTGGATTAAAGGAGAAGGTAGGAAAACATCTCTCAAGATAGAAATAATGCTGCTGGCCACCTCAGCAGACAGTAACTTAAGTCTTTGTTTACTGGGTGGTGTTCTTGCAGTCTCCTCATGTTTGTTTAAGAAGCTCCTGTATGTGAGAATTTTTACCAACCTAAGTCAAGCTTGTTTTTCCTTCTGAAGAAGAGCCGAGAGCTTGCTTCTGGGACTAGAAGTGGAAGGCACTGCTGCTTTGTGGATACTTTGGGGAACAGATAATCCTCTGGCACAAGGAATTGGCTTGGTTGGCCCGTTTCCCCAATTCTACAGTTTATTCGTGTTCAGGCATCCTTGAGTCCTTGATTCAACAAACCTCAGAGAACAACCAATTGCTGCCCAAACTCCAAAACCTTTCCATCACACCACTAAAAATTATTCCCATGCTGAGAACAATTACGTTTGAGAAACCAACAGCAGCAAAAAGCTGTTTTCAATAAACAGTTGTGATGACTGACTCCTTACAGGCCAGCGTAGCCCTTTTTTCACAGCAAGGGCACACCACATCGCTCACAGACATTAAAATTGGCCAAATTCCCAATCTTGAGATAAATGCTTACAAATTAAATAAAAATATTCACGAGCTTTGAAAGGAAAAGCAGCGAAAACAATCACAATAAAATTCTTAGCCCAACCTGCTGATCAGGTTGCAGGTTTTTTTCTCATCTATTCTTTATTAACCAGATTCAGTGAAGGCAGAGAGGGGGAAAAAATGCCAAGGAAAATATTTAGCAGGAAAAGGTAAAAGACAGAGCCAGAGCCTTTCTGTACTGGTTATGCAAAGAAAAGATATATTAAAAAAAAAGGAATCACGAATGACTGTAGGAAGTATCCGTGGTTTGTTTCTAATCAGCACCTCTCACTTGTTCCACCTGCTCCTACGTAACTTCAGAGATTTACAATAACTATTTGCAGTAGGCAGCAATTTTATCTGGCTTTACTAGGGATTTAGTCATTACTGTAAAGCTATAGCAGACTGAATATTAGAACACTTATGAGCATCTCCAAAGCCGAGGTGAACAGTTTCACACTTTCTGGGAGAGAAAAGCAGCACTCGCAGAGCTTCCACAGAGCACGGACTGCCGCGACCTGCCAGCAGGGAGCCGAAGAGAGCCTTTGCCATCTCAGCAAGCACTAGGAATGCTGGATCTGAAGCATTTGATGGGTGCATATTAAGGGTTTTGCAATGACTGGCTACCAAATAAATAGCCATGGGGCACTGAGCTTTTCTTCTTGTCTCAGCTTCATATACACCTGCCAGAACAGCTTCCCAGAAAGCAGTCATTTAAACCCACCTCTGATTTCATCTGGCCCTCCAGGAACAAGAGGTACCCGGTTCGAATCAAGTAATACCAATATACTTGAATTTGGTAACAGCAACCAACATTACAAACATCAGGAACATACTAACTACAACCACGTTTAGACTCTAATTCTCCCAAATCACTTCAAACCTACATGGTTACCCCATATCAAAAAGGATTGGCCTCAGGTTCTTGACTTCAAGACCTCATCTCTTTAGCTACCAGGTAGCACATACAGGGCAGGAAAACTAGGGCAATGGATTTCAGACCAAATGATAGACAGTTTCTCTGTCAGTATTGGGGGAAAGGAAAAAAATAGAACTAGGACCCACTCCGTAATCACAGAACTAGTTTTTCCCTAGCTATGCCCCAAACTATGCCTCTTTCCGAAATATAACACGGTCCTGAAATCAAGTTATAAGCACACCAGGACATAACAACGGAATAGCTTCCTCCAGACTGTCAACTTCTACAGCTGATCTGATCTGGCAATGACTAGTACCAGTAGCTACTGCTGCTTAAGTGACCACACTCGGCTCTCCATGCAACAGAGGAAGACTCATCTTTCAAACACTCATAAAGCAGTCAAATTCCATTAAGGCTAAGGTCTCCGCCAAGTAAGACCTGTCTGCCCAAATCTCTCTTAATGCTTCCTCAAAAGTAATGACAGACAGGCAGATCTGTGCTCTTTTCCATTCCTGCAAAATACGTCTGTTGTCACCCTCTTATATGGATGATATGAGAGAACAAAGAATTATTACCTCTGTTTTAAAACAGGTAAATTGAAGCACGCAAAAGAAAAACGGCTCGCATTAGGATACACAAATCAAAGGCTGAAGCCAAAAGAAAACCCTGGCTGCCTCATTTCCAGTCAAATACTCCAGCTTAGAGATGTTATGCAGAGGCCTTTCTGCATTGTTTTGTAACATCTGTGTGCAACTGAGAGATTGGCTGAATCCTGAATCCTTCAAAAATTTGTATAAAGAGGGAATGCACGGACCTGCAAGGGGCTCCCCTCTTCCACACCTGCCCCTCGGGATGTCAGCGTGCATGAAATTCAGACTGTGCAGGACAGAAGAGTTACGGTGAGAGCAGCAGCAGAATGGACCCAAGTCCACAACGGGGGTGCGAGCAGGGTGGCTTTTTGGGGCAGAGAAGCCGGAGTCTGGCCTGTCCTGTTCTTTGTTCCAACTTTGACAAAAACATGTTTCTCATCACAGGAAGCCTGAGAAGAATTTGCCCCTGGGAATGACAGAAGCTCCAGCTGGAAGAGGGCTCAGACAGGATTAGAGGCAGAACAAAAAGGTCAGGCTTTCATCCGTGTGCAGTGGCACTTTCTGGTCTGAAGTATAAAAAGCAATTTTGCTATGGAAGGTTTCTGGAATGTCCACGACAAAAATGTGACTGAAGCCTTCAGTCTGCGGTGGAGGTGTCCTCAGTACTTTAATAAATTGTACTTGCATTTCTCCGGCAATATCTCAGGTCACTGATACCACAGCTCATATGCCACACTAGACAGGTTTCTGCCCGAAGCCCAGCACACAGGCAGTCACCTACAACAAAACACGACACTCACACTGCCTGTTTGGAGACCTCCAGTTCTGACCTCCTCCACAAGATCCCCTCTTCCTGCTCGAAGAAAATTCAGGTTTATGAAACAGCTGTATTCATACTCCACCCCTTCAGTGCATTGATGCTTCTGTCCCTCTAAAATTTTGCACCCTGTCAGGTATCTCCTTACTTTTCTGCAGAACAACTATTAGCCAGCTGTGCCGTAAACCAGAGGCAGAAATAAAGCATCTGGCAACAAGTGTAACAAAGCTAAGGAGGAGAAGAAACCGTGCCAACAAGAAATTGCACCTTCTATTTCTCATATTTAAATGGGTGTCAGATCAGTAAGGCTTTTAAAATCTTTTCTAATTAAGCAGAAATCCTGCAGCCACTTTGGACCAGCAAAAGACGTCTAGACAGGATAGCATGTCTCAGCTGGGTTTGTCATAATTTTCTTCGTAAAAGGAGCAGGATTAGTTTTCTTTTGTTTTCCTGAACATCAAGAAGTTTTCATGGCATTTACCCCCAGAAGCAGATATAGGGAGCCACTTACTCCTTCATTTGCATCTCATCTCTGCCAGTTATCACAATCGGAAATTTTACAGGAAGATGCAAGAACGCACATGTCGGGCAATTACAGAGCAGCTGGCCTGGAGAAACAACTCATCCGTAAGGATCTAGACCAAAAGTTGCAGACCTGTTGCAAAAGGCTGCACCACTGCCAAAACGGTTCTACATTGGGATCAAACATCTATAATCAACTTTTGAACTGTTAAAAGATACAAAGAGGAGACTGGAAGTTAGTTGCTATCTCAGCCAAATGATACTTGACCTATAAGCCTTTAAAATCAACTTTTTATGTAACTGGACATTTTAATTACCCACAGATTTTCCTCTCTTAAAATCCTGTTAATAACTGGCCTCCATAATACTGGAGTTAGATCACACTGCCTGTAAAAACCTCATCTCTTGCCAATTTTAAGCAGACTGTCTTCCAATATTACTTGAGACCCTTCTGCTTGTCCACTATGAGCGAAGAGAGGCACAGGATTTGGCCCTCACACCTTGCAGACTTCTCTCCATCCCACCCTCAAATACCCCATCTCTAAGAACAGCAGCACCGAACTCCACACAGTGCAGAGATCAGTGTCCAGAGAGAGAAGATGCTGAACTGATGAACTTGCTGAAATATTATCTAAATTAAGAAATACTCCAAGCACAAAGGTACCCTCTGTGACTTGGGAATATACTAGTGGGACTTGCTGCAGCTAGGGCTACCTGCTAGGGAGCTCCCTTCCTTGGACTTCTATAAACTCATCCTGCCTGGACAGCCTTTTCACATTCTGGACCTCTAACACTCTTATGTTGCTGGAGTGCCAGAACTAGTCACCAAGAGGGCTACAATCCAACAGCCAATAATTGCTGGAAACTCTCCTCGTTTCCGAGCCCTCTCCCACATCCCTTCAAGACCGAACTGAGAGAAGTCTCTCCTGCCCTCTCCAACCCTTCTTGGCTGAGAGCTGTTCCAATTTCACCCCGTGAACACCTGATACGAACAGATGATCTGGGAGGGGCCAGAAAGCTGTTCATAGCTTCAGGGGGGTGGAGGTAAACAGAAAAAATAGTATATAAGATGCTTTGAGACAAACTTCCAAAGTGCCTCGACTCCAACAGGAGGGGGCTGAGAAAAAGCTACTTCTTCAGGCTCCACCTTCAGAGGCTCAACTCACTGGAAGAAAGCTAGGTACCAGGCTGCTGTAGCACTTGCAGAAAGTTTCCTACCTACCCCAGCTGCATTCAGATTACCCGCAGTCAGCTGGAAGTTTTCTGGTGCTGTAAGCAAAAATGCCAGCAAGATCCACTGCTCAGCTGGCGTGGCTCTGCCTCGTCACTGTCTCTGTGGCAATCTACCCAGCGCTGCTGCAGAAGCCTCCCAAAAGGAGAACGATCAACGGGAATGCTCAGCCCAAGGTGACAGGCTGCTGCGACGAGATTAAGGAGCTCAAGCTGCAAGTAGCCAACCTGAGCAGAATGCTGCAGGAGCTGAGCAAGAAGCAGGAAGGTGACTGGGTGAACGTGGTCATGCAGGTGATGGAGCTGGAAGGGAGCACCAAGCAGATGGAGTCCCGCCTCATCGATGCTGAGAGCAAATACTCCGAGATGAACAACCAGATAGACATCATGCAACTCCAGGCAGCTCAGACAGTCACACAAACTTCAGCTGGTAAGAAGGGAGCCACCAAGCTCCCCGATACGCTTTTTAATGCACAGAATGAACTAATGGTTAGTTCTTAAGGCTAACATGTCCCCCTAACGTAATTAGTAAGCATGCATGCTGAGTACTTCTGCTTAAAGTACTTCTGTAGACAGGTGGTCCTGAGAAAACTAGTTTGAATGCAGCTGTCAAAAAGTCCAAAGATCCAGCTGTATTTTAATAACTGTATGTCTGTCATCAGGGAGTGGAAAAACTGAACAGGTATTGCGTTTGTACAACGAGGAACTCACTTTAACATTTCATTTTCTGAGCACTACAGTACTAGTTCAAAAAGAAAAGGAGTTGGCTTTGTCAGGGAACGGCTCTGGCAGTAACATCCGCTGAGTTCACAGTGCTGACAGGGGACCAGGAGTTGGTAAAACAATTAGAAATGCTCTCCAAGTATTACTGGAGATTCGTAATTGTATCTTTATGACTATCTCGGAACCAGATGAAGAGAGTGATGCGTTATTTGAATGATAATTCTCAAAAATACCAGGCTGTAGATGAGTCAAGATGTAAACTCAGATATAAGCCTAGCCAGAACACAGTTAAATTGTTCAAAATCCTCTCTTCCCTGAGGGAAAATTTCACTGCACGCAGTGATTCCACAGGCCTGTAATAAATGTGGAATGCAAGTACATGTTGTAGGTTAGCTACCTGTAAAGCCACTTTCAGAAGAAAGCTTTGCTTTTGCTGACTTTTCAAGCAACAAGCTTAAAAATTCCTTAGAAAGAAAGTGCCGTTGTTGGGATGACTGGGTTTGCCAAAAGACTTCATGTGGGTGGTGGGATTTTTTGTTTGTTTTGTGTGTTTTTTGAAAATGAAAAACTTCTATTTATCAACAAATTCTTCTTAAAAAAAGTTTCACTTGCAGTTTTGACACACCACAGTTTACAGTAGGTCTTAAACAAAAAAAAAAAAGATAATAAATCTCTTTGGAGCTGTAGTAAAGGTTTGGAAAAATACAGTAACACACAGAAGAAACTGGCCTGGAAGGTATTTAAAGCAGACATGTCTCACCTCACCAGGTAAAAGCCATTTAGTCTGTACTAAACTGAAAGCTGTCAGAATGGATAAAGCCTTGCTTCAGCTAGTTTCATCTTCCTCAGAAGAATAGCTGTGCCTTTTATCTTCTTCAAGTCAGCTCCCGCCCCAGGAGGAATTCTGTGTGATTCTGTGAAAGCAGGTCTGCAGGGACTGACAGAGGATTGCAGCTAAAAGCCACTGTCAGATCCAGAGCAAAGAGAGCAGAGCAAATACACCTCACCCACCAAGTGGGCTAACCTGGTGAAGCACACAATGAAAACAGCAGGCCTAGTCGTACCATTAGATAAGGCTTTTTATTTGGGAGCAAAGATCTACCTCGTTACCTCCCAGCACAGACATACACAGCAGCAATGCAGAGCCAAAGCACAGATGTCGCTCTGGATAGGAGAAGTAAAAAACCAAGCAACAAAAATTACCAAGTCCTACTTCTAAACCACTTTTTTCCAGTGCACACACTCACCAAAACTAAAACCATGTCAGGAAAACATCAGGCTTGTGGGAAGTATTCTTTACTTAATTACTCCATGTTTTATGAACTAAGCTTTACGGAAGCCACACTTACAGGGGAGTTGTTCTGGCCGTTCAAATTCTTATTTTCTGGTTCTGATTCAAGTAGATGCTGTCTATGACTGCTCATCACTTTACCAGAGGAACTACCGAATCTCTGGGGTTTACAAGCTACCTCCTGATGAATTTTTGGGGAGTCCTGACCTGGAGGTAAGGGCATCATGTACAAAATGTATTTTTCATGTCTTCTTTAATACAATCAAAAAATACTTGTCTATCACAGAGAGTTACGATACCCTGCACTTTGAACCAGCCTCTTTATGTAGGCAACCTTCAAGGAAGGAAACTGTACATTTAAGAGGGAAACAGAAGAGGGGTTAATTTAATAATTTTTTTTCCATTATTTTTAAACAAAATCGAAATTTCTTCAAGTTCTGGAACTATGTCTTAAGAGAACTGAAACCTCCAAGTCTACTGACAAGTGAACACTGCCTTTTCTCCTGTTCCAGGTGTTCTGTGACATGGAGACAGATGGAGGTGGCTGGACTATCATCCAAAGACGTAAAGTTGGTTTGATATCTTTCAGTAGGGACTGGAAACAATACAGGGATGGATTTGGCAATATCCGGGGAGATTTTTGGTTGGGAAATGAAAATATCTACCGACTTTCACGACGCCCCACTGTTCTGCGGGTGGAGTTGGAGGTAATTAATAAACTTTATTTCAGCAGCGAAATGTTTTTTGTACCAAGTGATTCTCTAGTAGCAGATACCATCTCCTATCTCTATAGGAGGCCCAAAGAATTCACATACTTAAGTACAGGAGAATGAGGTAGGATGGGCTGAGTCATACACTCAGGGATGAAACAGAACTATGTTCTCCACCACGTGAAGTGCACAGGACAACCTTCTCTCTGCACACAGATTGTGTCGTAGGGAGCGTGTGGGGCTCCTGAGAATCCTGCAGAACCTACTGCAGAGAGAGATCAAAGTGCTGACCACCTCAGATTTGAAGAGTCACAGAGATGCCCCATAAAGTTCTAAAAATCTCTGAGTCTTTGCCTTCTGCAGCACTTCCTTCCAGCTTGTGTGCAAAATAGCCGGCATCATATTACCCCCAAAACAACTTCTACAGTCTTCTAAAGGCTTGTGATTGACATAGATTATTTAATAGCTGGTATGACAGCTTTGAAGGCTGTGATGTGTATAGCCAAAAAAGTGAGCTCAGAGGCTTTACATCCAAAAGTCACTGTTTCAGAGAGGAAAAAAGAAATTACTCGAGGCAGCACAGTACGAGACAAGGATGTTGTATGCAAGACCTAACAGTGCAGGTAACTTGGAAGTAGGATGCTTTGCTCTGGAAAGTTTCTTTGCCTTAACAGATAAGTTTCTGCAGTCTGTGTCTGAGCCAGAAAAAACACCCTCTTGAAAAGCCTAGGACTGAGAAAAGGCATACAGCACGCTCTGTGTAGAACTAGAGGTGGTGCAGTCTCTTGATAACTGTTCTAAGAGGACCAATTTCTTCTTCTCTGCTCTGTGCCAGGACTGGGAAGGGAACATTCGCTACGCGCAGTATAAGCAGTTCACCCTGAGCAACGAGTTGAACAGCTACCGGCTTTTTCTGGGGAACTACACGGGCAACACCGGGCGTGACTCCCTGAGGTACCACAACAACACAGCCTTCAGCACGAAAGACAAGGACAACGACAAGTGTGTGGACGACTGTGCCCAGTTCCGTAAAGGTAAAACACAGATAAACACCCTCCTGTCCCGAGAGCTGCCCCAGTAACTTGTAGAGAGCCCAGGGCACCCCCTTGCAAAGTTACTCATCAGGAGCATCTGGATGGTGGCGCAAGGGAGAGGTGGCAGATTCTGGAACAGACACTTACCGGTTTTGTGGGAAATCTGGCAGTTAATGCTGCTTTACACAGAGCCAGGCTATAGGTAACACACGTCAGTACTCTTCAGGTGATTTAATGTTTGCTCTCACCTCCTCATACTGTTATCCAGCCCACGATATGGATCTGTTAAACTGCCAGATTATCTCAGATGTTGATGCAATTCAGTAATGGAGGGAGTTATTCCTGCATATATGTAAGGTTTTTATTTTTTCTTCTATTTTTATGAAGTTTTGAGTTCTAGTATCAGGGATTTGTAATTATCCTTCTATATTAATAGCCTACATGCACCTTAAGGTTCAACCTGAATTCTAATCTTTATTCCTACTCTATTAAGAGCCTCTAATGAGGTTACTCTCTTCATTCAATCTATTATCTTTAGATGAGGTCTGTCACAAATACAATTGTCTTCACTAAGCCTTGCCCTTTATTTTTAATTTCCCAATTGTGCCCCCATGTGACAGGCAAATAACATTGATATCAGCCTCAATAAAACAGCGCAGCTTACTTCCAGAGTCCAGAAACCTTTTAAACACCTTAAGACGCTGAAGCTAAGAACTCTGATTAGTTTCCTATGCTAACTCTGAGTCAGAGACAGAAGCATGTCAAGGAAATACTCTAGGAGGAATAAGCAACTAAATGAAAAGCCACTGGACTAATTTGACTATGGTAAAGCTTTTATTTATTTATGATCTGTGTCACATTTTGAATTTACCTGCAATCCCAGCTATTAGGGCCATAGGGATTAAATGCTGCTTTCTGCTCACTCTCCTCCAGAAAGAGCAATAATTCTTCCTATTAATACAAAGCACACCCATTTTAAGTCGATGGCTCACTGGGAATCTAATAATTCATTCTCTGAACAGGTGGATACTGGTATAACTGCTGCACAGATTCCAACCTGAACGGGGTTTACTACCGCAAAGGAGAGCACACCAAGAACATGGACGGCATCACCTGGTACGGGTGGCACGGATCAACCTATTCATTGAAGAGAGTGGAGATGAAGATCCGGCCCGAGGATTTCAAACCGTAGAGGGGACCGATATTTGATTGTACATGATGCCACTGCACAGAAGGTGGGCAACGGACAGCTCAAAAAACCAGCCAAATCATTGTTCATTTCATCTAATTTGTGCAACAGCTCCACACTGGCTATGCACACGCACAACCACCCAGGCACAGCAACTATTGTGATCAGGACTCAAACTTGTCTCTTCTCTTAAGGCTTTTTCCAAAGGGAAAAATACTGTGTTAGAATAGGTTAGAACAGACTGCAGTTACAGCACCTTGAGAAAATCTACCGGCGTGTTTTCGCTGGCATTGTGACTAGTGGGTTGCCCAATATTAACCAGCCAGAGACTGAAAAAAAAAGAAATCCTCCTTGTTGCCTTTCCCTCAGTGTCTAGAGCAAGCATTGCGGAATAACTCTTTCCAAGAGGGATTCAAATCACAAAAATGACATACTCATTTCGAACTAGAGGAATCAATCACCAGTGCCCCTGATGCACCTTTCTTCAGCGTATATTAAGAGGCTTACATTCCCACAGAGTTAATGAAAAGAAGCTCAGAAGTTCTGGATTAATTGGTATTGCCCAGGTTCTCTCCTGATGTTTTACTGCCACCTCCTGCTGCTGCCTTGAATAAGCTCCCACCAAGGGCTGCACCCAGCAGACAATAACCCTGGAGAAAGGATTTAGGATGCTTATTCCTATCCAAAGATCACCTAAAGGTTGATTAACTAGAAAGCAACTTCCTAGGGTGCCACAAAATTATGTTCAGGTTAGGATGTGTGCTGTATGTCAGTCGGACTCAGAGAGAACAGCAGGTTAGCAAAAAAAGATCCAGGTCACGCCACCAGCCAAAAGGCCTCCACTCCAACACTTCAAACCACTGTATCCATGAGCAGAACACCAGTACGCACCCAAGAATCCATAACAGCCAAGACTAAGTTTGCCAGCATACGGTACTGAGGAACAGGACAATCTGTTCTGAAGAATATCCCAGCTACCTAGAGATACGGCAAAAACCAGTGTATGTTTCTCCCTTACATAACACAGTGTTAAAAACAAGTTTAAAAAGAGAGAGAGGCTCCTCCTTGTAGCCATATCGCTGTTTGAGTATTTGGAAAAGATAGGTATAGTTAATGTATCTAATTTTATTCATCTTGAAGAGAGTTTGAATCTAATTTAAACTGTTCAGTCTTGTTTGAAATGGGAGATAAAGGTGTCCCGGGAATTGTCTTACATATATTTGACTATTCATACTGTAAATTTCAACTGCGTTGAACTATGGTTGGAACAACTTGAACTGCGGTCTATAAAATGGATTTTTAAAGGTTTCTAAACTTTTTCATCTCTAATAAATTGTCTTTCATTTTTAACCCTGATTTACTTCAAGTCTTTGCCCCTTAACTTGCTTTTTCGTACACAAAGAAACAGCTGCACCAGTGACAGAGGACAAGGAATGGAATACGCTGAATTCTGTATTTTCCTCAGAAAAATAAGAGAGGACAAAGGATGAAAGAATAAGAGAGGGGGAAAAAAGAGGAAGGCACAACTCTAAGGAAGTAGGAGGGTTTAAAAATTCAGTGGAAACAGACAAAGCTTTTGCTCAGCCAAAAATCAATCTGTCCACCACAAATGGCAGAGTTAACATTTCTGTGATATGAAATCAAGATTCGTAATTTAGAACATGTAGTTTAGTACCAAATCCTGCTCAGCTATTTCAGGCTAACATTTTCCTTATAATATCTACTATTTGATATACGAAGAATGGACCTACAAAGCTAGATGATACAAGTGCGGAAATCTCATCAGTTGCTGTCCTACCTGATGAGAGACTCTAGAATGGCCGGGGTGGGACCCTTTTGAAATTCCAGCTCCTTGTAGTGAAGGGCTTTGGCATATGCTCGACATTTCGCAGCTCTTTCCCCCAGGAGGACAACGCCATTATCGTCCCTCAAAGGCAGTGGACCCTGGGTAGAAGCACATACATCAAAAGCAGGATAAGTGTGAAAAAAAAAGGTGAAAAAAAAAAAAGTACGCATAGAATCCTAGAATGGCCTAAGCTGGAAGAGACCTTAGAGATCATCTAGTCCAACCTCCCTGTCACGGCCAGGGACACCTCTCAACTAGATCAGGCTACTCAAGCCTCCGTCCAGCCTGGCCTTGAACCCCTCCGGGGAGGGGGCAGCCACAACGTCTCTGGGCAATTTATTCCAAGGTCTTGCCGCCCTCGTACTGAAAACTTCTTCCTAAGATCTAATCTAAATCTATTCTCGTTCAACTTAAACCCATTTCCCCTTGTCCTATCGCTGGACACTCTTGTAAAAAGTCCCTCCCCAGCCTTCCTGTAGGTTCCCTTCAGGTATTGGACGGCAGCTCTTAGGTCTTCCCGAAGTCTTCTCTTTTCAAGACTGAACAACCCCAGCTCCCGCAGCCTGTCCTCATAGCAGAGCTGCTCCAGCCCCTGGATCATCCTTGTGGCCTCCTCTGAATACGCTCCAACAGATCCACGTCCCTCTTATGGTGGGGACACCAGAACTGGACGCAGGATTCGAGGTGGGGTCTCACAAGAGCAGAGTAAAGGAGGAGAATCACCTCTCTTGACCTGCTGACCACGCTTCTCTTGATATGTCCCAGGACACGGTTGCCCTTCTGGGCTGCAGGAGCGCCCTGCCGGCTCTTGTTGAGCTTCTCATCTACCAACACATCCAAGTCCTTCTCTTCAGGGCTGCTCTCAACTCACTTTGTTCCCAGTTTGTATTTGTGCCTGGGATTGCCCATTTTACGATTCTAAGAATTTTCCCATCCTTTCCATAGACTAGGCAACAGCCAGCATTAGAAAAGAGTTGCCTAAGAGCACCCCTACCTTGTCACTGTGTTCCATGAATTCTGCCAAGTTCAGCAGTGTCTGAGTGACTTCTGCAATGTCCTGAGAGGTCAGGGCCAACTCAATGCTTCGGATCAGCTCATCCTGCTGGTCTTCATTCAGTTCAGACCAGCATGAAACAAAAGCAGCGTTGAAGAGATCTCTGAGGAGAAAAACAAAAGAGAGCGAGAGGTGGGGATTAATTATTCATGAGAAAAAGTCTATCTGAGGGCAGACTGGCCTTCGTATTCAAGAAAGAGAGCTACAAAACGCATTTATAAGTCTACCCGCAGTGGTGATCAGCTTTTATAAAAGTAAATTCTGTACCAAATACCTAGTGAAACCTGCATTTTAAAAATATATAATTGGATGGGATACTACAATAGTAGAAATATTGTCCTATCATATGCCAGCAAGTATTTTAGGCTAGAATAAACTCTTCATAGCAGTGAGGATGCTCCTCTCTTCTGCTATGAAGAATGAGGCCTAGTCTGTCTTGGACCACAAATGAATGTAGTGAAAGGAGGAAAAGTGATGAAAACCAGATCCAGGAACAGCCTTTGTCACTGCTAATGCCGTGGAGAAATGCTGCAGGATGTATAAATGGATGTATACATGAAAGACATTACCTCTGCCTACCTAGGAATTGCTGACTTTTCATTGCACTATTTGCCCTTCTATTTCAAAAATGCTAAAACTCACATTAAGACAAAATTAAGCCAGGAATGGACACTTTTCGAACACCAATAGTCAGGTTCATATGCTCCGAGATGACAAGTGCATATCATGAAGAAGAGATAAGCAGGCAACTGCTTACTGAAACTCAAACTTTCTCCAGACATACCAGTTGCAAAGGAAATGAACCACTGTGGATTATTCCACTCAGAGGGATTTTTATCCACCCACAGTAGGTCCTCAAAACCATTTCATACTCCCTTGTTTTCCCAGCTTCACTTTTATGTGCCTTAAGTTATTTCTAGACTAATATGCAGAATTCCACTGAAAGATTTTGCGCACGTCATGGAGCAGTCATCTGGGAAGGGTGGGAATGAAATCAAGTTGCCAGCTATTAGATTTGTCCCATAGCAGGAACTATCTCTATTTATGGAACCTAAAAGCTTTTAAGTAACTTTCTCCTTCTAATAGCTGGCTTGCATCTGCAATTTCAAACGATCTGAAAAAACGCAGGATTACTCTACCGAGCCATGGGATTATATGCCTGAGCCAAGGCCCAGCACGAGCGCAAGGATGGCGACGAGGAATCTTTCAGCAGCTCTAAACTCAGTCTTCTTAACCATTCCAACCAGTCATCTTTGGAAACTCTTCTTGCTGCTCCCCAGGCCTGCAGTACAAAGCAAGACAACTGAGCTACCAAATGAAGTGCTATACAAAAGCAAAACAATTCCACCAGCAGGCAGCATTACTGCTTTACAACTCCAAATCCCATTGCTGAGATTCCCTTTTCAATTCCCTGAGATCCGTTACCTTTACCAGATAACTCGCAGTACTTCAGTCTCATTTCTAAGAAATCTTCCCTAAATATATTCCTGGCATGGCACGTCAAGTATTTAACAGGAATAATTCTTCCCCTACAAAAATATATCAAGAGCTGAAGCCATTGTGAAACATCAGCTTAACAATACTTAATATGTTTGGAATTAAAATTATTAAATCCAGCACTTTCAAACTACTCCATCCCAGTACTGGACTCAGTGCTACATGCTTTTACTGTTCAAATTAGCCAGTGCTTAGCCATTAAGTTCTATATTGGCTTCGAGAGAATATAGTACTAAGATATAAGAGAACTAGCTCATAAAAAAAAGGCAGAGGCTCTAAAACAGGTGTCTCTAAAAGCTACCGATGATTCCCTGCGATCTATGAAGTTTAGGTTGTCATAATTCACATGAACAAGAAAGCATCAAGATTCCTTCATTAATAATAGTGTGACAATTCAGCTGCTTCTATTTTTCAATTTTATAGAGAGCCTCAAACATTACTTTGACCTCAGATTTATACAGAAGTGGCAACAGAAGAGAGATGTAGATAAACGTAGTTTAGATGCGCTGGGCAAACTCTGTAGATGTGACACAATCACTCCTCCCTTCAGCAGCAAACTTGTGCTGTGCAGCGCTCCAGTCTTACCTTCTGCAGGTTGATGGTGCTAACATGCAACTTCTTCATGGGACCTGTTTCCACAGGACCACTGGCCAAAGTTTCTCCCTGGTTGCTTCTCAACATTCGGTGCTGATAGATCAGGGGATCCTCTTCTTCATCAGCAAGAGTATAGCCCTGTAATAAATGGCTTACAATTAAGATCACGCCCACACACACAAAAGCAATGTTCACAAGCCAAACAGATAACTAAGTCTGAGCACATTCCAATCTCACAGCAAAACCTGTGAAGCAAACAACTGTGCTTCATTATAATGATCACATCTTATAAACCAGAGAATCATGGATTGTTAGGGGTTGGAAGGGACCTCGAACCTGAATGATAACCCTTTTCTATTCAGGGCAACTGGTAAGAAAGCTTAGCTTCTAATATTAAAAGCCAAAATAATACACCTTAGAACAAGCACTCTATCCTATTTGACTCACTAGTAAGCTGAGAACAGCTGCACGCAACTTGTTCTGCCCTAATCAAACTGCAAAGCCGTTACTGAGCTTTTCAAACGTGGAACGTGCGATGTGACAGAAAATACTGGCATAACAAGTTGTCCTTAAGTCCTGAAACTGTGGAAAAAAAGTAGAGTACATCCACATTTAAGAATTACTGAGGAAAAAAGTACTGACACTGGCTACAAGTCTGAGTTCTAGGTAAGAACTTGCAGTGATTTTTCTGCGGGAAATAACTGGTAACAGTTGACAGTAATTTTCCAGTGCAATCTCAAAGTCTCCTTAAGAAGCTTGTACTTCACACACAAATACAGCACCAACCATTCTTCATTTTATGAGTAACTCAAGGTGACGTTTCCAGCTAGATACGCTTCAACACTAAAACATCCCCAAAGTACCCTTATGAAACCACTGCACACTTGTTAACTCACCTTCACAATTCTGCAGATAAGAACATCATAGCGTTGATGGTTAATTCTGTGTCTCACCAGAACTTTGTTCACCATTGGGATAAAAATCTGGTACTGTACAGGGAAACGCATCAAAAGCTGGTTACTCAGTGTCACCAAGAGCAGTAAAATTCCAACTCTGTTTCATTGATTTTATAGGAAACCAATTTTAGAAGTTTGATTTCAGTAACTCCAGATTCCATAAACAACTAGGAAGGAAGACGTGGGGTTTTTTTAAAAATCCAGAATGAGTGCATTACAAATATTCAACTCTAAAGCCTTGATCTTTGGGACAGTCCTTCCTTCTACAAGCTTTCAAACCCACGAAGAACATTACCTTCTTTCCCAGCTGGAATACCAGAGAGGAGAGGGTGTCCATCGCAGTTGTTCGTAGCTCAGGGCTCTGATCTAGTGTTCGCACAATGGGATGAATAATTCGGGAAGCATAATCCGTGAAATCCAGTGACTCTGTCAAGCGGTCCACTGTTTCTAAAGCAGCTCTGAAGTCAGAGCACGAAGAAGGGAGGACTTACTTCTCATGGTGTAAGACAGGAGAAACATGATGTAAAAATACACAAGTGACTCATATTCAGTCCTCCTCGGTATCAATAGTAATAGGAATAACAGGTCACCTAAATTCAGTTAATGCAACTAGTACTTGCAGGACAGTTTGCAAGTTGCAGTGACTAAAACAGTGGCAGGTGAAAACCAGAAAGTAATAGTCTATTCCCCAAGAAAAGCTTGTAACAGTGCTGCAACGTCCAACCAAAAATAACCTTCCATAATGATGTAACACAGAGGAAGGAACTAAGCAGCATTTCAGTCTCCACGTGGCTAGGGCAGCCATTGCAGGACTTGGATATCACAGGAAAAAAAAAAAAGAAAAAAAAAAGAGATGGCAAAGCCACCAACACTTACTTGCGAGCCACCACTGGGACATCTGGGGCATCAAATAGCTTTACAATGGGAGGTAGTAACAAATGAAGGTAGTCATCCAGGTTAGCTCCAAAGAGCTGGATCGCATTCAACAGCTGGAGGGAAAAGTGACCCAACGTGACCCAAAGTTGTGAAAGGGATGCACTTAACTAAGCCAGAACCTAGTGGAAAGCTGCTTTAACCCTTAACTTCAAACAAAGTGCCGTCTACATCATTTCACAGCAAGCCACGTTTGCTTCCAACACACAAGCGAGGAGCCGCGCTGCAGCACGGCACGTCGGGCACGCACCTGCCTTGGCAACACCCACATGACACCCGCTCACCTTGACAGAGACGATGCGACTCTGACTATTGTCGTGCATGAAGACCCGTAACATGTGAGGAATGAGCTGAGGCAGATAAAGCTTGAACTCGCCTCCTAGAGCTACCACAATTTGCTCAATTAGTAGGATAATTGTGCTCTGTATGGAGTTGTTCATGACCCAGAAGTCCTACAGAAGAAAAAAAAAAAAATTAAAAAAGGAAAAAAACCCAACGGTTCTTCAACTGAAATGTATCGATTGCAAAAACAAACTGTAGGAGACAGTTTCTAGAATTAGACTGCAGGGACAGACTATATTTCTCTTTCACACTAATACAAATTGGCAGTGTCAGTCTATTTTTACAACACTCTGTGCCTTCAGTGCGTTTATAGCTGTTAAAAACAATCTCTAGGTAACTGATTTTTCCTAATCCTTCTAAGTGTTTGCAAACAGTAAGTGAAAATGAAGTGAAATGCCACCTCTTTATGAACTCCAGACACCTCCTGCTAAAACTGTCTCTGAAAGTACTAAGTGCACAAAACCCAAGAGCTCAAAAGAACTCGGGCACTAACAGAACCCAGAAGCTGCTCTTCCTGCAGTTCCCAGTAATAATGCACATCATTTCAAACATAAGTTATTTCAAAACATAATTATTACTCCAAATGCATGGAATTCCGCACTTCATAAGAATTTATGAAGTAATTGATACATACGGTAATCACAGAAACACCCTCCAGCTTTTCTGACAGTTAAGATGCTGCCTTCAGGACTGTACTCACTCTCATCAGGGTGACAATTTCATCCATGTAGGGCCGGATATGACTTCTCACAAAGGACACCAACATCCCCAGCTGCTGGAACAGGAACTGGGAGGAAGAAATGTGTGGGGATCAACACAGCTTATCGAAATATCAAAGCAAGACTGGAGAAATGGTGCTTCACAGGCCACGTGCAAGCTTATTTACCAAACAGCATGCATAGCTCCTATACGCTCAAAGTCTGGGGCTAAATTCTTGGCAGCTTCAGCTCAGTGGTTTCATTTTTATTATTTTTAAATAATTTTATTATTTTTATTGGGTTGGGGTTTACTGAGCAGGTGGTTTTGAGTTTTTGATTGGGTTTCTTCTTCCCCGTCAATTTGCATCAAAATCTTGTGAGCTCAAAGCCTCAGACAGTCAAGCATCCAAAGAGGGGCTTACAACGTGTCAGCAAATTTATAAAGTGTCAGAATCTCAATTACAGAGCTTTTTCTTATTTGGGTTTGAAGGATACTTACAAAAATTTAGCCCCTAATCTCTTCCCCTTGCCTGTAAACGAAACTGGCACACATTTGAAGATGCTCTTTCTTTCCTCTTTCCCATCCCCACCAAGATACATTGGTGAAAAGTTACTGGGGAAGAGAGTTTGGTCCTTGCCAGAAATATCACATTTTTTTGAAAGATGGTTGATCGTACCTTAGAAGAATTTTGGCTGAGACAATTTTATTTGGCTATGACAGTTTTGCGATTCCTTTTGCCCCAATACAATGTTATGCACTAATTCATGAGAATGAATTTACTTTTGAGATGGGTATGAAGTAACGTGGTTTAAAATTGCTTTGTCCACAAAATAAACGTGTATAGTCTTTTTTCCCTCTAGGGAAAAATATGAAAATATAAGTTACCATATATTAAACTTCACTTCTTCATGCAGTACTTGAAGACTATAGTGATAAAATATAAAGTGGAGCTCAGAAAAAACGATTTTTGTGAAAACTAAGAAACAACAACAGCTTCTTTAGTGAGAGCAGCACCCCTACATTTACCAAAAATGAACCCAGAGCTCCTGCCACTGTGCCTTTTTTTGGTGTTATGAGAGGATGCTTACATATAGGACAAGGACCTGCCTCCTTTAGGTTTTAGTGTCACGTGTACCCACCTCAGCTCTTCTCCCCAGTACACTTTCACCATCTTCTTTTACCTGAAAATTTTTAAACAGAGTGTGCACAACTGCATAAGCTTTCAAGCAAGTTAGATCAGTCAGGTCTAGGAGCTCGGCCAACCCAGGCGTGAGAGATGTTTTCCTTCCAATCTGAGTAGTAGTTCAGTCTGGGAGAAAACAGTGGTTCTACAGCAGGGTTGGGATTCTGCTAAGGGAGCACCCACCCCACCTATAAAACACAGCACCAGTAACCAGCACAAACTGCCCTTCCAACCCCAGGGATCGTTTCCAGCTGCCTGAGGGAGAGGCTTGGCAAACAGCAGCCATTTCGGGTTCTGTGAACCTTAAGCCCGTTATTATCTTCACACAATTCTCATTTCCTTCTAAAACTGTAACTTAAGTGGGAAGGAAGAGAAAGCGCTGCTGTGGAATCACCACCCACACTGCTCAGAATGTTAGCAGACTGTAGCAAATTGAATTTTCCTTCTCACAGATGAGCCAAAGTACACGGCTGCATCAGAACTTTAAAAAAATTTACCTCTATTATTTAACAATGCTGTTTGCAACAGCACATTAATGCGGAGATCACTGAAAGCTCTGGAAGCTGCACAGGCTGTTTTCTTGAACAAGACCAGTTTGATAAAAACAAAATAAAACATTGGCCTTCTGAAGATTATGCTCAGAAGCAGCTGTTTCAACAAAAAGCAGAAAAATTGTTTCCACTGGATATTTGCTCACAGGAGAGAAAAAGCAAAGCTGAACCTCACTTCTGCAGCATGCTTGGCAGCAACACGTAGCACAGCAATGCCCAAAGCCAGTCGCATTCTCTTAAAAAATGGATTCTTATTTTAGGGCAGTGGAACAGCAAGGAAGAAGGAGCGGTCCCTCGTACACTCACCTCTCGGATGGCACCATCACAAACCCGTATTACGTTAAGGAACGTTGGCATGACCTGGGGCAGGAACTGCACACACTTCAGCCCGAGAGATTTGAAAATAAAGGTGATGGCCTGAACTACCATCGTGTGGTGCTGGGACAAGGATTGGTCTCGGAAAATTCTCATCAGCGCCACCATAGAGACAGCTGGATAGAACTCATCCAGAGGGAGGTTTCCCATGTTCACCAACATCTCACTGGTACTGTAGTCCGCTAGGAGAAAGAAGGCAGTGTCACAAGCAACACATTAAATGGCTTTGAATACCAGTTCAGAAGCACCTGAGTATTAGGTGAAAACATGTACACTAATACTTTGTTAAGAAGGAGACAAACTGGTAACAACGAAACAATAACATAATGAAAACAAGCAAAAAAATCAAGCCCTGTTTGTAGATCAAGCTATTTACTTGAAAGAAATTCAGATGCTTACAAGAATCCTGGCTGGATTTGGACTCCGAGAGGCTGACAGCTGAAGCATCTCGTGACTGATCAATCATGCCAATGTTCACTTTGTGTTTGTAAGGGTCCAAAGCACCCAGCAACCCTAACACACGAATAGCCTGAGAAGACAGAAACCAAAAGGAAACTCATCAGAACTTCATCACCGAGCCAAAGTCAACACATGGACGCGTCCTGAGGATTAAAGAGTAAAGATCTGGAACTAAAGCGACTGCCTGTAAAAAACAACAGTCCTTCCCATTCAACCGTTAGAGACCATTTCACTGACTCGACACTTTTATCCTCTTAAATCTGCTTATCGTACTTTTATCAGCCATGACAATGGCCTTTCACCTCCCTCCTCACCCCAAATCTATGCAGACACATTTATTTGGCAGCTCTCTCCCCCTGCACAACTTTTAGAAATGGTTGTGTGACAGATTCACATCGATACCTCTCTACGGGTGCCCTGGTTCTGCTCAGTCTTCAGGAAGTTCAGAAGCACCTCCAGCAAAGTTGGGTACTTCCTGTAGGGTTCCACCACATAACCAGTGCTGGCCACAAGCTGTCCCAATGTCCAAAGAGCCACCTGCAAAGATCAAGTGCAAAGAAGTTTAGTTTTGATCAGGGAATTTTATTATGTCTCCCAAGTCATCATCAGTCATTCAACTTCTGTAAAGTTTCTTCGAGCATTTTAGCATCACTCTGCAAACCACAGTCCACGGTTTATAAGCCTCTGCAAAGAGCAGTTAGAAGATGCAATACTAAAGAGAGTGGTCATCAACTATTTCTCACTTCCATAATTGCCTTCACTCAGAGATAAAATTCAAATAGGCATTCAGTTTGGTGAGTCCAAGCCTCCCAATGAAAACAGTTCCTTTTCGTTTTTTTCCTTCCTCTTTTCCTTTAACAGCTTTGTACTATGTCACAACAGACGGGCACTGCAATCCTTCACCTGTGTGCCACGAGTGTGACCGTACACTCCACAAGAGAGACTCGAGTGATTGAAGGGCTCACTTCAGCAGCACACGTATGGGACACATAGATATTTCGTTACAGCCTTGGCCAGAGCAGATGGCAAGTTCAGCGCAGTTGTCAAACACTTACTTGTCTTTTTGCCAGCAGAGAGGAGTCCTGTAGCATGTCCATAATTATAATGAAAAGCTCATCCACCCACTTCCTCATTTCCAGCCCACTGACCTATTGAAAGACGAAAATAAAAGTCCTTCATCTAGCATCACCAGAAGTTTAACAACTGACAAGTCCGGGAAAGAGATACTGGCAGTACCCCTACCTGTGCAAGCTCCCCTATGGTAGCCAGGACATTGTTAATCACCCCTGGATTTGGATCTGGATCAGGATCTTTCAGTTTCACAATTAGGGCCTGGTAGGTGACAGAGGAACAAATTAGAACGTGTTTAGGAGACTCCTTGCAGTACATACAGTACTCAAAATTCATCTTTCATTTGTTTACATCTGAAATTAATTCCACAGGGACTCAACTCACATCCTCATGAGCATTTCAACAGTAAATGAAATTTTTGTTTCACAAACTATGTAAATCCAGAATCAAGTTAAGGTACACTGTCCCACACATGCATTACTGTAGGTAACATCCACATCAATCTGATTTTTTTGGGCTATGAAGAAGCAAATGAACTGCAGCTCCTCAGTGTCACACATCCATTAGTTCTATCATCTAACTCCAATGTTACCAGGAAATGTAGAGACTCTACCTTAAGGATCGGCTCCATATATGGACGAATGAGGCGTGGAGCGTTAGAAACCAGGTGACCCAACATCCTGGCACTTTGCTCTTTAATCCTGCCAACACCACTATGTTCCAGCTCTGTTAGAATCTGCAGAAAAGACAATAGAAGCATGAGAAGGAGGAAAGTAAAGGTAAGCAAAAATTACTTGGATTTCCTCCTCTCCTGTCCAATGACAACAGAAGGAAAAAAACAATCTCAGCACTTGTAAAGGGTGATCTATATTTACACTCCACTCGACCACACATTTACTAGAGCTAGAGAGCCCAGTTCTTCAACATCATCTTAGTCTCAATACCAACCACTCTATTCTCACTGCAGGCATCCCTCTTCATTACCTGGATTAACATCTTGCGCAGGAAAGGCATGACAAAAGCAGGGTTCATGCTGCTCAGGCGACCAACAGTACAGATGGCCAGCTCTCGGATTTCAAACACTTGATCATTCAGGGCCACAAAAAGAGCTTGCAAGTTTTCTGCCTGGGCAAGGTGAGCATCAAATCGCTCATCCAGAGAAGCCAACACACAGAAACGTATATCAGGGTCTGCAAGAACACATTTGTTTCTTTTTAAATGCAGTAAACTCATGTTCTTATTCTATTCATATCTCAAAAAAATCAAGACTTGAGAAGAGAAATTGGGAGATCTTTTTAATTCGTAAAGAAAAATAGCTTAAGTTAGTGGCAAATATGTGCAGATTCTATCACAACCTTAATATCATCACCTGCTCATGCACTAAAATTAACATGTGGTAGGAGATCCCTTTTTTTTTGAACCCCGCACTAACCTGGGTCAGTTATCCCAACCACAAGCAGTTTGCTGAGAACGTCAGCCACAACCTGCACGGCTGTCTGACTGACCACATGGGCATGACCACTGATCAAGTGGATGGAAGGTGTGAGCAAGCGAGAGCAAGTGCGGGCTGCTTCCATTCGAATCTCCTTGTGCTCGCTGTTCAGAAAGTGGTCTGCACAGTGCCGGACAAACTGAGTCAGAGAGTGGCCTAGAAAGAAGAGAAGGGGAGTAAACACAAGTTTACACAACTAAACATGAGTTTACACCTCACTTACTGGTCTTACCAGGGAAGAGGAGTTTAAAGGAAATGCTCTCAGAGTCTTTCTGCTACTTGTACTCTACTCCGACGCACTAGCGCTGACACGCCATACCCCTCGGCCCGTGCTTCCTTATTTCAGCTTACCTTCAAACTCAAAGCTGCCCAGGGTACGAAGCGCAAGCGTGATGCTCCCCACATCACTGGCCTCTGGAATGTTGGTGAGGCTCGGGGAGGCAAGCTGGTGGGCAAGGCCCTTCGGCATGCCCGGATGTCGCAGGGGCTTGTGCATCAGAACAAGGGAGAGCATTTTCAGCAGCCCATCCTGGATGTCCTTCTTTAGCTGGGGGATCTGACGACTCAAGTCGTACAGCACAGCTGTCAGAGCAGGGCTGAGGGCAAGAAGCAGGCAGAGCGTCATTAGAACACAAACAACATGAGGTGCACGTTTCACCCTTTTGTTTATGCCTCTGCCCATTGGATTTCTTTACGCAGGAACCAATGTGCTCACGCAACACGACACATTAACACATCGTTCTTCTGAAGGAGCTATGTCGATCTTCAATTGAAGATCATTTTAAAGCAATACTCTTTCTTCTCAATGTGAAGGCTCTCAAGGGCTCGTTCCGTACGGCCAATGATGCCATCCAGTGGCTAACTGGAAAACACGTTCCTGCACCCTGCACTCACCTCAGGCCCACAGCCAGCATCGGCTCCAAGAGCTCTTTGATGTCCTGCTGGATGCTGGGTCCCATGGCTCGTGCCAGCATACTGATGCAGGTGAAGACCGTAGCATCAACCTGCACAGACTTCTGCCTCCTGCAAAGGGACCACATAAAAGTTAATTAAGAGGAGCTGCTGTTTGTCAAAAACATCTTTCCTTTTCTCACTTGTTCATTATAAATCTTACAGAAATGTCTCCGATTTCAACACAATAATTTGATCCCATATCACAAAAATCTCACAAAGAACAGGTGTTTCAGTTTCTTCCTTTAACCTTCACACGCTTACTTGTGGGCAAAGTCCTTCGGTGGAAGAGCCGCTTTTATGATTTCCAGGACTTTTGGCAGGTAAGCTTGAAACTCAGACCTCACGGCCACAGAAAGCAAACCCAAGGCCTGGAAGGCTGCTGTTCGCTCCTTCTCCTTCTTCACACAGCTGAGAACATGATTCATGGTGTCTGGAAGATACTGATCAGCTGCCCCAAAAAAGAGAACAATACAGATACTGGAACTCACTTAGGTTTACGCACTTGCATCATATTTGCAATTAAACAAGTACAAAACCAGGGAACAGACAGAGCCGTATAAAATCTGCTGACACGAGCAGTCATGCCACCATGCCACCATCTAATAAAATTTTCAAAGCCCAGAAGGGTTTCTTTTTTAAAAAAAAAATCACCAAAATAAAAGAGCTATGAGAAAAAAAATATTGCAAGAGGTTCTATACACAAATAAGATCCATGTATCTTGGTTTTATAGTGACTGATTGGAAATTTGGAATAACACAAAGTTTGTTCTAACCCACTTAGAGCAGCTTGGTGACTTGCATCCAACTCTGACACTATTTCAAGCTTGCTTGATAAATCAATTGAACTGCATTAAAGCTGGCAGGTATTTCCCACTTTTACTTGATATTTCCTGGCACATGCAACAGAGAAAAAGGAAGACAACTCTGCTGATAATGTTTGGCATACATGGAGTGGGAGCAAGGGAGTAGAGTTCAACCTTAAATCTAACATACTGAGGAAAAAAAAAAAGGAGGTTCTATCTCTTATTGTATTGATCACAGAATTCAGACAATAGTTTTCAATCCATTTCCTTCATCAGAGCAACATTTTGGCATCAGATATCAAGTCTTATTCAGAAAAAAAAGACTGTCCTCCCACAGAGGAATTTGCTCATCTTCCAAGCACCACATTTCTACTGTCGTATTGCCTGCATAAGCTCATCTGGACCAACAAGAGCTGGATAACTTCCAGCCCAATTTCAGCAACACTTTCAACATTCAACCATCTGTCTTGTCACCTGTGAATGCTGAAGGACGGAAAGCCGCCAACCGTGGTAGCAGATTGAGAACCGTCATCTGGATCAAAGAATTTTTGCTGGTTCTGCACTTGAGAACCCACTGGCACACCTGGAAGGAGACAGATTGGGCTTTGAAGGTTGGCCATTGGTAGTAATGCGCAAACGTTTATTACCAGGGTGCTTTAAGGCATTCTGCTGACATTTGGCTTCAAAGTCCATCAGAAAGATGGATAATTAAGACTGCTTCCAAAAAAAGTAAAACACTTGCTCTAAGAGAGACAGTGAGAAAGCCAGGACACATGTAAATAAGGAGCTTTTATGCCTCAACTCAACACTAAGCAATACTGCCTGCTACGTAAGGACACGGAGGACAATTGCTTTACAAGAACTGGTGTCGTGAATGTTGGCAGACAAGTTGAAGACCAAACTCTTACTTGATCAAACTTCTCTTCCATTAGATCCCTGCAGCATCGACTTTCTACCAATGTGGACTTTGCCGGGACAGGTGAGGTTGCGAAACCCATGATTCCTTGGTGAGCGCTGTACCCCAGAAGACCAGCCAAAGCGTTGGACTGAGAGGGCTGAAGAGACTGGAAGCTGGTGAAGGGAGTGATGTGGCGAGGTTTGGTACTGAAGCCCATCAGGTCTTTGCAGTACTTGTCATGCACAAGCTGCTGCTGAGTGATCTCTTCCATCTCCTCTCTAAGGCGCTGGACAAAGTAGAAAAGCACGTTGTTGTTTGGTGAAGTTTTTTTTAAAAAAGAAAAAAAACATAGCTGAATGAGAGATTCCAAATACAGTGCTACCCAAGTGGCCTGAGCAGCATCCTGTAAAACTGATATCCCAAGGGCTGCAAAACACCAGCTAAGCAGAATCCAGCAAACACGCGACAGAGTCCTCATTCTATATAAAAATGTTTTTCATTGTAATTAATCCAGTTGAGAGCACTTTTCATTAGAGCTGAACAGGTACTCAGCTCAAACTCGTTGCTGTTATTTCTGACACGCTTCGATTTGTAATAACCAGTTTGTAATTATCAATGCTCTGACTCCATATTCAGAAGACTTTTTAGCCCATTTCAAACACAGCAGGGTATTTCCACAGACTGACAACACGCAGCAACTCAGCAATCAATCTGGCAACCAAAAGCCATAATCCCCATTTTGCTCATTTGCTCACCTCCCCCTCCATACTGCTGATTCTCACTAGCTCGTTGAGGATCAGTAAGGCACCATGGATTCGGTCATCACGGTTCATTCCTTTCTCTTTGGCCAAAGTCTCATCAAAGCCCTTCTCAGCCTCTTCGTATGTATGCTTAAGGAAAAAAGAAGATCAAAATCTCAGCAACCATGCAGAAACAAAGCCTGTGGAAATAAAGTAGCACTGCAAGTCAAGAGTCACCGATGTCCTGTAATTTCCAAGAGTAGCCACAAACCTCAATTCAGTAATAACAGAGTATAACACTACAAAAATCAGATTCAGCCGGAAGGTGTAGACTCTGCTGCAGAGCATTTTCAACAGCACTAATCAAAGAGCCAGACAACCATGCCATGGTATAAACTTCATCCCTACCCGCATCGCATATTTGACTATGAGGAGTCCAAGTTCACAACATCTGACTGCACTGTCCAAACCTTATTTGATATTGTGAAGCATGAATTCACACGACAACGGCAGCACAGTTAAGGTTCAGACACAAGAATCCTTACCTTTTCCATGCATGTTTTATCTACACTAATAAAACCATCTGCTAGGAAGAGGTGACAATAGATGATTGCACAGCTGTAAAACAAGGTCAAGGTCAACAGCTGAAAGTGAGTCGCAGACAGAGCAACGCATTCTCAACAGAATTAAGTCTCTTGCTTAATTTTCCAGCGGGCTAAAGCAATCACTCATGTTGTAAGCCATTATATTTTCAACCCTTTCAAGGGGAGGCAGTTTTCTTCTGCCAATCAGACATACTGACACAGGTGCCACGGTTCTAACAAACTGGCACTTGATCATTTGCATTGCGTTATGGGAAGCTGCTTCAAAATAAAGTTATTTTCTTACTCTGTACCACTGAGGCTTCTGCATCTCTTTTGGCTCCCGCTGAGTGGTGAGG
The DNA here is from genome assembly GCF_000703405.1 of Apaloderma vittatum. NCBI lineage: Eukaryota > Metazoa > Chordata > Aves > Trogoniformes > Trogonidae > Apaloderma > Apaloderma vittatum. Next base: position 3,726 of record NW_009708271.1, on the reverse strand, counting down.
ATAAGGCAGGCTCTTAAGGCAGAAACAGCTCCCTCGCGGATGGCCTGTTTGGGATCCCACACAGCCACAAATATATTGTCAAAGAATGGCTGCACTTGTTGGAAAAAGAAGGTAGGCACGCTGATTGCCAGCTCACGCAGGACAAGAACCTGGAGGTGGGGAAAGAGACAGGAACAGCCTGTGAAGATGAGCGCCCATAGACAAACCTCATAATCTCTAGACCATAGTATCATTTATTTAGACTGACAATTGCTGCAAGCCCGAGCTGTTCCCAGCTCCACACGCTTACAGTTCCTGGCACAACGCTGTCTCAGTCTTCTTTTAGTCACTGGGCTAAGGTAAAAGCACTGTATCTGCTACAAGAGCATCACAGGTTCTCAGACATGGACTGGCAGGCATTCTCATCCTGACCAGACCTTTCCTGCAGCTTTCTGTGCCACTGTTAACTAATCCTGACCCATCCTGTTCCAAGACAGGTGAAGCTAAGAAAAAAAGATCACTTACAGCTGCATGTCTTCGACCTTCATTCCGGTCAGCTCCCAGCCACTCCAGAGCTCGTTTCACCTCAAACTCCACATACTCAGCTGTGAAGGTGTCACCGGCCATCGCAAGCCGTCCGATAGCCTTGGAGGCCATCTCCATTACAACGGGGTCATTGGATGGCAAGAGGTTCCTCAGGTAGTTGGCAAACCTGCCGATACGGGTGGCATTACCTCCTTCAACACCGATAAGGCTTGCTGTGGAGAAAGGGAGCAATGCTGTAGGTTCTCCCTAAGAGTCAGACAGTAGGTAATCCCTGGATGAGAGTTAGTATTCCCTATCCACTAACTCCTCCTAAACTGCAAACCCACAGGAAAAAAAATATTAAAAAAATCAAGCAATGGGAAAGGGCTGCCATTCTTTTGAGTCTGAACTTGTTAAGTGGACAAGAAAATGCATCTAGTAGCTTCATAGATTTTCCCCATTTTTACTTTAAAAAGAGAAAAAAAGAATCCACTCTGGGATTACAGACCCATCCCCAACAGAAAGGCATCCATCCACATGCAACTGCTACACTGTGGCTCAGCAAGGAAATCAAACACTGAATGGACCAAGAAAATTGCTCTTCCCACTCAGCCCTAGAGACGGTCTCTCTTGGACAGGGTGAAGGCACACGGGCAGGTGGTAGCATGGCCAAAGCTTTCACTGCCTGGGTTGTACCTGCTCTATAGATAAAGAGGCCGTCGGTGTCCAGAGTCATCAAGCAGGCACCTTTCAGCAGTGCTAAATCCACAGAAACAATTTTAAAGTGATACCGTCAGCTTAAAATCAAATGCTGTCAACAATGATTTCTCTACCTTGTGCTGTTTTCAAACATGTCGGGACTGGATGACTGTGTCTGTGAGCCTAAACCCTAAGTTCCTTCTGTTTGGGTATTAAAGAAGTAACTGCTCCAATACAGGCTACTTGCTTGGAAGGCAAAGTACTTATGTGAGCTGACTTCCCTGAGAGTCAAACTGCAGGCAGCTCTGCCACAGCACTGCAAAAGCACAACCAGAGCAACTGATGGAGCGGCTGATCAGAATCAAAGAAGAGATCCAAGCCCCTCCCAAGGGTGGAAGCTGCTGTTACAAAGCCAGGTAAATTTAAATAACAAGAATCAATCTCCTTAGACACAAGAGAGTTGAGAAAGTCAGTCCACACTGATACATACAAATGGGCAGCACAAACTGTTCTCAGCTGAGCACAAGAACAGAATTTTCACACACTCAGCATTCACATTTGATGCTCGACTCCCGGAAGAGCTCAGGGCCCATTAAGTACCAGGTTTTCAGCCACTCTCAGCAGCTCCCATGCTGACGTTTACAGACAGATTTTCAGAGCCCAGCAACCAGCACACACCCAGTGTACTGAGAAGTCAGGCACAAGGCTCCGAATATAAAAGCTCATTCCTTTTGAAAATCCATCCCTAAAGAGATGCACGAAGGGAGAACTCACCAGAAGCATTAAGCACTTTCACTCACCTATAGCCAGAATACCACCCTTCCTTTCATTCGCATCAGAGCTAGAGACCAGCTCAAATATGTGATGATTCAGCTGATCATAAAACCTGGTAGATTCTTCCTGACTCATCTGTAAAAGCAAAAAGTTCAATTCAGCTTTTCAGAATTGTTTCCCTCTTTCCTGTTCCCCAAACCTTCACAAAGACGTTTCTTATATCCCTTAAACAGAAAGAAATTAAATCAACCATGCATTACAAACACAAAACAGTATCTCTTCTTCATGCCCCAGCCATGTCAAGTTCATTCTGGTCCTCAACCACCCATCTGTGTCACCAATCCAATCACCCCTGCTACACGCTGGGGCAAAGGTAAGCTCCCTGCTATGCCTCGCTTTCTCTCTGAGACCAGCTTCCATGCTCCAGAAAAGTTCATCCCCAAAGTACCTAGCCCGTGCCCTACGCTCACACGATCAACACGGATAAATTATCTCCTTTGCAGCACTCACTTCGCGGAGCTCCATGGTGACATAATGCTGCAAGTCCTTGGCAGCTTTTGCCCTCGTCTCTTCACTGCGACTCTTCAAGCCATTGGCAAATTGTTGGAGAATGGACACGGTGCCCGACATGATGATGGTATGTGGGGGCTCAGGGGCATCAAGTCCTGTAAGTTCTTTAGAGAGACACTTTTTTTATTGCTTTCTGCTACTGAAATGTGAGCATCTTTCTTAATGTGGCCCCTGCTGCCTGTTTCCGAAACACACATCCTACTGCAGGCAAGGATGCCAGTAAAGCATAAAATTACAAGTAATGACCATATTCCTTAGACCTTACTTTATCCTGTGATAAAACTGTATCATCACGTAACATCCTGACCACCAGCCTATTTGCTCTCCAGTTCCTCAAATACCAAAATAGGCTCCAGTGAGTCAGGTGCCAGACCCCACAGTGATCCAATTCTAAATCAAGGGTCATACAAGAGCTGAAAAATAGTTTGGCCACATTATCCTATAACAGGCAGACACAATCATTCCCACAATTATTACAGAGTGGTTGGGGTTGGAAGGGATCTCTGAAGATCACCTAGTCCACCCCCCCTGCCAGAGCAGGATCACCCAGAGCAGATCCCAGAGGAACACGTCCAGGTGGGTTTTGAAAGTCTCCAGACAGAGAGATTCCCCAACCTCTCTGGGCAGCTCCTTCCAGGGCCCTGTCACCCTCACAGCAAAGAGGCACTTCCCTATGTTTAGGAAATACTTCTTTACTGTATTTTATATATCATATTATTTACTGTGTATTATAGCATTATCACATTTGACTACTCCTTCAACATCTTCATCCAAGTTTCTCCACTGAAATTTCTGTGTTATGCCAACACAAGGAAGACTCAGCACTCGAGGCCTGGCAAGTGTTACATTCTCCAGCAGATATTTAGAGATGGGAAGTCTACTTATAGCAACACCAATCACTGCAACAGGGTGTTTACTATCATAACACCTCACCAAACTTTCTAATCACTCTTTCATTAGGTAGGAAATTATTTCAGAGGCTTGACCCCCCCTCTCCCCCGCTACGATTTTAGGTTACATAAGACCAGACTGAGCGCTTGTCAGAAGGGCCCACAGAGACACCATACCCAAAAACATCAATTCCGGCCCAAAAATCCTCCCCGCCCGGCCACACAGATCCGCTGGGATCACAGCGGGAGGTGCCTTCAGGGCTGCCCCGCGGCTGCCGGCCCGCAGAAC
>NW_009708270.1:0-3187 GCF_000703405.1 Apaloderma vittatum | reverse complement strand
TGTGCCAGTGTCTCATCACCCTCATGGGGAATCATCAGTTTTACCCATCATGCAGGCAATCCAAAGTCACAGGGCAAAAGTGGCAAAACACTAGCTGGAGTGTGCTGATGCTGATGGCCTTTCTTCAGTCTGGACTACCAGCTGCCATATAAAGGTGGGAACTGGCAAACTCACAGTGTTAAAACTGTATCTGTGCCTCCTAACCATTCTCCCACCCCTTTCCTTTCAAATCCCTTTGTAAAACTCACTTTATGGATGACAGCCTCTTAGACACTTCGCAATAAAGAGGTTTAAAAGAAATAATCACAATAACTAACTAATAAACATTCTTCATTATTTCAAAGATGATAATAATCCTTAGCATTTGCATTGCACTTTACATATTCAAGCACTTTATAATCATTAACTAATTAGTCCTTGCAAAGCTCATCTAAATATTATTATCCTGCTAATGCCGAAAGAGAAGCTGTAAGAGAGAAGGTAGAGAATTCACCTAAGGGCATACATCAAGCCATTTGCAGAGACAAGATTGGAACTCAGCTCTTTGGCATCCTAATCCTTGGCTCATATCCCCCTTGCTGTCTCCGATAATATGGGCTAAATTGCACGATAGTAGGATCATTTTCTCTAATATTCATCCCCAAATGCATGGCACTGAATATTACATTTAATCTCTTTGTTGTCCTCAGGATCACTTATTTCCTCCTCCCTCACTTTCTGCACTGATATTACCTCTTGCCTTTACATCACGAGCAAAAATGAGTAGTGCCTCGGGTCTAGCTCCCATTTGTGCAACAGCACTGGGATAACTGTTTGGGTGCGTTATCCAATGAGTACACAGTGCAAAGTCCATACTCACACCTTTGAGCAAAGGTAAAAAACTCTTATGTTTTAAGGGAACATCCTTATCTATGGTTCACAGACAGACACTCCACCGTACACAGCCCTTTGCTATTCTTCTGGTGCCTCAGCCTCATGACAAGGGGTGCAGGCTCATCTACATCAAAACTGTTTATACCTCCAAATTCTTGTGTAGATCAGATCCCTTCTTTTTAGACAAAATGGGAGTGTGGTTGTTGGGGGTATTTTTGGTGTTTTCTTCCCCACTCAGATAACTGACAAAACAGATCATTACATGAAACTACCACATGGTAAGTCTGAAACACAAGAAAGGATTTATTTTTTTGTTTGTTTCTGTCACATGAAGCAGGACTGTGGAAACCATTGCCATAGAAGAGAGTGGATGCTAAATGTGAGCAGAAAAATCATGGAATAAATATACATATACAAATATTTCCATCAAAGAGAATTAAGAACATGGGTAACACCCTTGGTTAGGAACGTGCCTGAGCTAGGGAGCACTGAACACCGGGAAAGTGGGTTTAAGGATGTATCATTCCATGCTTGTCCCTGTTGTTGCACTCGCAACATTAAAATTCCATGAAGAAAGTCAGCTCTTCAAATCCATACCTGTGCAGAAACCCTACACAAATCAACAAAATTTGAGATAGTTCCTGATATGCTACTCTACCCTCTCAGTACATTCTCACCCTCATTTTATTCCTGCAGCTGTCATCCTAATTCCCTAAAGTCATTTTGGTTAATTGAAAATGAATGATTGCCTTTGAAGGCACTTTTCCTAGTGAGGTAAATAATGTTTCTCCCTTTACCTTAACGTGCCATAGGATTTTGTTAAAAGTATTTAGTCCATTTTAATTCTTACCTTTATTTACATTGAAAAAAAATTAAAATGTAACAAATTAAATTATTATTTTCCACACCTCTCAAAAAATATTTAGGAGCTGAAGCTCAGCAATTGTCAGCAGCCATGCGAATGCTTGGTATAATGAAGTTGGTTTGTGACTGCTCCCTTTTCTACCCATAAGTCTTCTTTAGCCTCCTTTTGCCATTCATGAGGAAAGAAAGATCAGACTACGATCCTGCAGACCTCAGGACTAGATCTGAACTGCCAGATTGCTAGTGCTCAAGTTTGAATGCACCGTCATGTTTTTGTTGAATTATTCACTGCAATTGCCCAGAGACGTTGTGTCTGCCCCCTCCCTGGAGGTGTTCAAGGCCAAGCTGGACGGAGCCTTGAGTAGCCTGACCTAGTTGAGAGGTGTCCCTGCCCATGACAGGGAGGTTGGACTAAATGATCTCTAAGGCCCCTTCCAGCCTAGGCCATTCTATGATTCTATTATTCTACGATTCTATAATTCTACGATTCCATGATTCTGTAATCATGCTGTCTTCATATGGTATTTGCTATAAACTTATACCAACTGGAAACTTAAAGTAACTGGACTGGACAGCCCCTGGCTGTCATATACTTCGTCATGGCAAAGCTATTCCAGCTGATTTTTGAACAAATTTTAACCAGATGAATGTTTTTAGACAATCAGTATACTGTACTGCATTGACAAAGCTTGTAAATTTGGTGTTATGAGTTAAAAAAAAAAATATAGAGCCATAGCCTGATCTTTTCTGTAAGTTACTGTAGCCTGATCTTTTCTGTAAGTTACTGTATATATTTTTTTTCCTTAAGCTCAATGTGTGTATTGTGTAAAAATAATTATAGTAATTCCCAGCTAAGTTTTCCCCGGTTGAGTTATTTACATGGTGTGGATTTACACCCAGAGCATATCCTACAGAGCTAGTGTGGTATCCTCCATCCACCATCTATAAACAGGACCTTCAGACATCTCAGCTACCAGTGACAAATGGAGTTCCTCAAGGATCAGTACTGGGACTAGTCTTGTTAAACATCTTTGTAAGCGACATGGAGAGTGGCATCGAGTGCATCCTCAGCAAGTTTGCTGACCACACCAAACTGTATAGGGCGGCTGACACCCTGGAGGGTAGGGATGCCATCCTGAGGGACCTCGACCTTGACAGGCTGGAGAGGTGGTTCCAGGCCAACCTCATGAAGTTTAACAAGACCAAGTGCAAGGTCCTGCACTTGGGTTGGGGCAATCCCAAGTATTAATACAGGCTGAACAGTGATTGGCTTGAGAGCAGCCCTGAAGAAAAGGACTTGGGGGTACTGGTGGACGAGAAGCTCAGCATGAGCCGTCAGTGGCACTTGCAGCCCAGAAAGCCAATCGTGTCCTGGGCTGCATCAAGGAGTGCGTGGCCAGCAGGTCAAGGCAGGTGATACTCCCCCTCTACTCCACTCTGGTGAGACCCC
>NW_009708269.1:463-4417 GCF_000703405.1 Apaloderma vittatum | reverse complement strand
GCTCATGCTGAGCTTTTCATCTATCGATACCCTCGAGCTTGCATTTTGGCTTGTTGAAACTCATGCAGTTTGCACTGGCCCATTTCTCAAGCCTATCAAGGTCCCTCTGGATGGCATCCCTGCCCTCAAGTGAGTCCACCACACAGTTTGGTCTCATCAGCAAACTTGCTGAGGGTGCACTTGATGCTGTTCTCCATGTCGCTGACAAAGGTATTGAACAGCACTGGACCCAGAACAGACCCCTGAGGAACTCCACTTGTCACTGGTCTCCACATGGACATTGAGCCATTGACCACAACTCTTTGAGTGCAACCATCCAGCTACTTCTTTATTCACCGAGTGGTCCATCTGTCAAATCCATGTCTCTCCATTTTAGAGACAAGGATGTCATGTGGGATAGTGTTAAACACCTCGCACAAGTCCAGGTAAATTTATACCAAAACCAGTGCTTATGGGAACCCCTGGAGCTGGGACATGCAAGCTGATGGATAGAAATGGTTTGTGCAGCAGGCAGTGCCATGGGTGGACCATGAGGCACAGGGAAGCCTGCCTGTTTGGGACTGGGAAGGGACAGAGGGTAATTTTGCAGCTTAAAATGAAGGAGTCAAAGGCCTTTTCCAGGCAGCTCAGAAAGCAGATCCAGGGAGGGATCAGTCTCAGTTTGTGCCAAGCTGGGACATGCTGGTACATCCCACAACTACACACATGCCCTTTGCTACCTGCTTCCCCCACCCTCCTGTTCGGGCTGCAAACCTCATATGTATAGAGGGGCAGTCTCAGGGAACACATGGGGACCCATGAGCAGCTGTGGAGGTGCTGGCACTGCCTTGGGCAGTGTTAGGTTTGGGCAGATCCTCAACAGATGTTCATTTTCAGATGCAGGGGCTGATAGCTGAAAGGTAGGGAGAAGCTATTTTTTGGCTTGGCAATAGTTTGACACAGTGGTGACGACAGTGGATCAGGGTGCTTCAGGCAGGAGTAAGCACTGAGAGAGGGTTACAGCCCTTTGCCTGTATGCCAGCAGTGCGGGAGGGAAGCCCTCGTGCCTGATGGATCAGCAGAAGAGATGGGAAATGACACACACCACTTTGGAGCAAAGACAAAGATTTCGATGAGGGAAGCACCGAGGAACTGTCGGCATGAGGAGCTAACTCTGTGATTGCTCAACAGCCAGCCTGGGGCTCTATTTTAATCCAGTTGCGGGGAATATGAGTTCACCCAGGACAGTGTGAACTCACCATCCTGACAAGTGTCCCAAAGGAGTCCAACCTCATTGCAAAAGCTGTGGGGTCCCAGCCCCAGTGAATCCTGGGGACCACATGCAGCGGTACTAGAGGGGCTACCTGGAGCAGCAGAGGGAGATGGGGTAAAGCAGAGCCTTACACCAAGGTCTCCCAAGCCTGCTGTGGGTGGTTGGGTTCAAAGAGGTGATTCGGAGACCTGGCCGTGCACGGTGCTGTTTTTCAGACCACTGTGATGTGGCAGAGAGTTTTCAATAGCTCTGAGCCCCCTGAGCTCAGAAAAGTGGGGTAATATCCCCTCTACTCCTCCTCCCCCTGCTCTGTACCTTTTGTGCTTCATTTTTTAAGCTGTTAAACTTTTCTGAGGCATTTACCTCGAAAGGGTTGAAGGATCACTGCTGTTCAAAGGGCTGGCCACTTGCCTTCAGCCCTTGGTTGCTCTGAGCAACCATGACTTTTGGGAACTGAAAGGTCAAGTCAAAGGAAAAGCCTTCCTCCCCAACTTCTTCCATGGACTGGTTTGCAAAGAAAGGGGAAGGGCTGCAAGCAGAATAAGGGTCAACCCTGACAAGCCCTTCCTCATGGTGCTCTGGGAGTTGTCCCCTTCCCTTTCTCTGTGAACCCAGTGGGGTGATGTGGGTGCTGGGGCCGTGTGGGCCAGCTCGGCAGCTGCCTGGTGTTTGTCCCGCTATGCCCTCTGCCCCTGCCCTCCTTGGCACGGGGCAGGGACAGCTCCAGCAAGCTCCTTTCAGCATCCTGCCTGTGGGTGCTGGGGCTGGAGCACCCCATCTCCAAAACACACTGGAGGCAGCTTGACCTGTGTGTGATGGGAATCCCACAGGGGCTGAGATGGGAAAGAAGGGCTACAAATGCAAACTCAGACAAACTCCAACTCTTTTCTTTCACTCTTAGCTGTTTCCACAAGCAATCTTCCCTTACCATGTCATCCATGGCACTCCCGGGACCAAGGGGTCACAGAAGCAGGGAGCGATATATACGCTCTCCTGGGGGCACAGCACCACAGGCAGTCACAGGGTGCAGGACGCTATGACCCCCTTTCGGTGGTGCTGGTTTCCTGCACTGCAGGGAAAAGGAGGGTACTATCCAGTCTCCTGCTTCCAGACCCTTCTCCTGAGAGCGGGTGCTTCTGTGGTGTTTTCGGGATGCTCCTGCAGGTTCCTCTGTGCTGTGTGTGCCAGGTGCATCTCCTCCTCTGGGCTTTGCCTTCATTCCTTGGCACACCCACCTCCAGCTTCACTCTGTGTTCCTGCACCCAGGCAGGGCCAGGGCTGCCCTGTGTTTTTGGGGGTATCCCTGGCCCCTGGTCTGTACCTGAGCAGGGTGCTGGGTGACACTAGGGAGGACAGAGATGAATGGAGAAATGAAGGCATCTGGGTGCTGGGTATTCTGGTGACATGAAGGTGCCCTCTGCCCTAGCTTGTCCCCACATTTTCTTCAGGATGTGTCAGGATGCAGCACTGAGCTATGGGGTGACCAGCACGTGCTGAGTCCCAGGGAGGATTTCATCAGCCCAGCTGCCTGCTGTGCAGGTGAGGTTTTCATAGCCCCGCTGCATCTGCCTTCCCTGGCTCTGAGGTGGGAGCCCTTGGCACCCTGAACTGCTTAAATCCTCCTCTTTGCCTGGGTTGAGGCGTAGGAAGTCCCCATGCCAGTTCTGGTATGCATCCCCTTTTGATGCTGGCTGTCCTGGGCTTGTCCGGCCTCTGAGAGTGCTCTGGATCTGAGACCCTAACGTTGATCTTAGCAGCCTGGTTATGGCTTGTTGGAGATGACAGATGCACTCAGGAGCAGTTACTCGGCAAAAAATGGGCTCCAGCACAGGAGCCCAGAAGTTGAGAGCTCCTCAAGGCTTTTGACCTCAACCCTGGTGTGAGTTGACAGGTACCGTCGGGCAAGCAGATGCTCAGCAGGACGCTGCTGCTGGTGGGAGTATTTTGTGTGGCACTGAGTTAACCTGCAGCCCCTCGCAGCCTCTGCTGCTGGAGCAGAGGCTCTGAGGCCCCACAGCAGCAGTGATAAAAAATAGGCAGCCGGGAGCATTTGGACCCTGGAGGGAACACATGGGGGCACCCATGGGTGCACTAGGATGTCATGAGAACCACCCCAAGGAGGCATCCCCCCAGCCCCATGCATCCAGCACCAACCTCTCCATGTGGCTGTGTGAGGCACACTTTGCCTTCCCTGCAGCCCCCAGTTTCCTTTCTCTGCAACAGGTGGGGGAGATACAGCAAAACCAAAATTCTCCAACTGAGCAGCCTGTTCTGGCCCTTGGAGCACAGCAGAGATGCCCACGCAAGCACACTTCTCACAGCAAGCCATGTTGTAGGCGATGGGAGGACATGGTGAAGCAGGTGCTTATGCACGACCAGTCCCATCACCTGGAGATCAGCGCCACTCCAGTTCAACCCTGAGCTATCAGTTGTTCGTAGCCCTTTCTGGCTTTCGCTCTGCCTCTCTTCTGTGGGGCACAGGGGCAGGCTAGAGGGCTTTCCTCTTCCTTGCTCCACAGGGCAGACAAAGCACAAACAGCTGCTTCGAGAAGGGACGGGACTGCCTTGCCAGAACCTCCCAGGTAGAATCATAGAATTGTTCAGGTTGGAAGAGACCCTTGGGATCATCGAGTCTAACCATTACTCCTGCTCTACAAAGATCACCCCTAAACCATATCCCCCAACAACACATCTAAACGTAC
>NW_009708269.1:0-432 GCF_000703405.1 Apaloderma vittatum | reverse complement strand
ACCGTCCCCCTGCCACTCGGCAGTTAATGATTTATTGCTTTATGTGTTAAAAAAAAGCAGCATTACCCTAGTGCTGGTGTTGCCAGCTAATTATTCCAGGAGTTACTGATTAGCCAGGATGCACCTGGGGCTAAGGAGCAGAGCCGTGTGGGTGCTGCACAGTCACCCATTGCTCTGCTGACATGGTGGCTGGAGTGTTAATCCAGGTTTGCTTTGTCTTCCCGGGACGTTTGCAGATACATGCCTCCTGCCCCCCGCCTTTTAATATTGTCAGAACGGGTCCAGTTTTGCAGATTACCAAAAAAGCCAAGGATTGAAGTAAAAATGCTTGTACCCCACATGCTGGGTCTGGCACCCCCGCTCCCGTTTCCCGCAGCCGGGAGCGAGTGCGTTGCCATCGGCTGAGAGACGTCCCCGCTGTCGGTACGGGGA
>NW_009708268.1:0-1672 GCF_000703405.1 Apaloderma vittatum | reverse complement strand
GGGCCCTTATTTCTTTCTCATTTCTTACAAGATTCATCAAGCAGGGAACGTGCCTTCTTATGTGTTTAGTAAAACCCAGCAGAGTAGATGCTGCTGGGCAAAGAAAATAAAAGTTGTGGCAAACATAATACAGTGGTTGAGTCATTCTCAAATGATTCATGAGTAAAGGAGACATTTGCTGTGTAAAGGGCGAGAAGGACTTTTCAATGCTGAAAACACTCCTCACCCTCTATTTACACACACAGAACAAATCAGAGAAAAGACAGAGAAAGAAGAAGAGGGAGACGGAAGAAAAGCTTCACTTTTACAAGAAAAAATGAATAGAAAACGTTTTGTTTTACATAGAAAACCTTTTCACAGGCCCTGCTGACACCTACATATAATAAAAAAAGTTACAAAGTTACCAACACCCTCCTGAGGTTTGAAATATGCTGTTGTGAAAGATCAGCTTCCACAGTCTACATGCACAGACTGTAAAGCTAGCCATGACTAAAGGCAGACTATGGATTTTAATCTCTTCTTTTATTTGAACATCTTTTGTACTTTGATCCTCTGAAAGGAACAGCACAATTTAGCAGTTGTTTCTGGCAGAAAAAACTACTCGAGCTTTAAAAAAAATCGAACTCCTGAGAAAATTAAGTGCTGAAACAGAAGAATCTTACCACAGCCATCTTAAAATATAGTTAAAATGAGACAAGCAGACAGATTTTTATATGTATATGTACACACAAACATATATGTATGCTTATTTAAAAATGTATGTATGTAAACATACATGTATATGCATACATGTATATATACATATATATATTTATGTGTATATATAGGTCGCTCTATAAAAGATTAATATACATACACATATATTAGTCTTTTATAGAGAGATCTATATATACACATAAATATATACACATGCCACAAGTTTCAGCTGGAAGTCAAACATTCCAAAGCCAAGGAGTGCTTAAGGCCAAGGCTTTTGTTCATATGGCTTTATAAATTTCACTTTGTGCTCTTTTCTTCTATTTCTCTTACCTTCTGTGATTTTTCCCACTGTTTTCTTATGCTATTCTTTTTGTTTCCCCAGTCCAGCGTGCCTGCTCAATGACTTTCTGTGAAATTCAGCTTTGTCATTCCAGTGTATTCAATAGGGTTTGTTGACCTTCCAGAAATTGTTCATATAGACTGTACAAATACAAAAACATGGTCTTGTGATACTAGCACACAGTTAAAACAAGCTCCCTAGCTACTGGAGCAGGCTTTTCCCTGTGGAAAATTTAGTGAACTGACTCAACACCGTTCCTAAGACCCTTTCCCATTGCAGCTTGTGGTTCGTGGGGATAGAGCAGGAGAGCAGAGAACGCCCCAAAGCAACAAGCTTGGCCATTCTGGCAGACCTGAGCAGGGATGACAGAGCCAGGGTGACTTTGCTATATTAGCCTGGCCGTGCTTCCTCAGTGAGCTGTTAATATTTTGATTGCTGTCCTGGTTTGAGAATACTAGGATAAAAGTTTTCATGGACCTAGCTTAAGGGTGGCTTGAATTTCAGCTCCTAAGTGACACGCATGAGAGGAAAGGGGAAACAGTAAAAAAAGACCCACTTGCATTCCTTGGGTTTTGCTGTGAGTGCACCTTTGGTTCACATGTTTTGTCAGCCCAGTGGCTTGTTCAGTGTTCA
>NW_009708267.1:0-615 GCF_000703405.1 Apaloderma vittatum | reverse complement strand
TCGATGGGGCTCTGAGCAACCTGATGTAGTTAAAGATGTCCCTGCTCACTGCAGGGGGGTTGGATTAGATGACCTTTAAAGGTCCCTTCCAGCCCAAATCACTCTATGATTTTACGACTCTATGATTCTACTTTTGCCTCAAGACATACCTTGCCTTCATGATGCCAGGGAGCACAGGGTGTGGCCATGTTGACCATTCATCTACTTGAGAATTCTGCACCTTGAGGAGCCCCAACGAAGTTTGTTGATGGCACTTACAACCCTTAGTCAATACAAATAGCTGAAAGAGATTGTTTGCTTTTGAGCAATTATCATGATATTCATCCTTTGGGAAGAAATATGTTGTGTTTTCAGACCTTAAGATGACTGGAGTTTTTCAGTGTTTCTAAACGGTGACAGTCACTTTCAACCATTTTCCCATGGGTCACAGCTTTTCACAAAGCCTGCATTTCTCTCGTAAAACATAAACACAGGCAAAATCGAAACCGTCCCTTTCCTTGCCCGCCTTTCCAGTTCTCCTGCGAGTGTATATATCCTCAAGAACGAAAGGTGTATTTTCTTCTTCTCTGTAGACTATCTCCAACTCACTGACGGCTGCCCGGAGGCAGGAGGCCG
>NW_009708266.1:0-10441 GCF_000703405.1 Apaloderma vittatum | reverse complement strand
ATATATATTTATATATATTTATGTACGTGTGTATACAGCTTTAAAATTGAGAAACTTATTTGATATTGTAAGATTACTAATTCCTAACGCCTAAGTATAAGCAGGGAAGCCTCTGTACCTGATAGTGCTTAGCTGCAGCTTTCAGTCCTTCATCGTTATCTAGATTCTGTTCTGCTGCAATCTGGCTCGCCAGTGCTCCACAGTTGAACAAAACACAGGTCTTCTCATACCCCAAACTTGCCAGAGCTGCAATCAAGACAGTTACCCACACCATTAGGAAAATCAGCTTTGGTACTCTAGCATCCTATAGATTAAGCCAACACTACTAATACCTGTATGTAAAGATAGCAAAAGTTTCAAGCCAAAAAAAACTCAAACAAAAATCATACTGAACTCTTCAAAGTCATCTTCATTCTGAGGGCTGTACGTTTACTTACACAGACTGTTTCCATGCAAGGAACTACAGAGGCTAAAAACCATAGTATAAAAAGTTACACAATACACAAAATAATTTGAAGTAATAATAATTTGCAGTAACTGCCCAGTTACAGGCTCTTACTGTATTTTGAATACAAGATTAATGACTCTTCTCATTGAGGCCAAAGATTTTTTTACATGTTCTGTCTCACTATCTATTCAAATGCAGGGAATTTCTCAATTATTAAAGTTATTGCTTCAGACTGAAAATGCTGACTAACACCTTGGTTATGCATCTACTGAAATAGCTAAGGGTTTACTTAATTAAAACTTTGCAGCAGTGCGGCCTGTTCAAGCTCCTGTAGTACTTCATAGTCCCAGAGGATGGAGCCCACAGTTCTAGAGACAGTAATACCTGAACAGGAACCATTAAATGCTTTCAAAACATTACTGGACATGTGTGAGCACTGGAAAAATCTAGAGACTGCAGATATTAGTTTCCTACTCCTACTAAAAAGCATCTAGACACTCCTCTTGGAGAATACAGAGAACTCAACTAGTGAAATTTCAGTTTTAGAAATGCAGGCACAGCCTCCAAGTTATCCTTAAGAAATACTGAAAGGGCACATCTGGTTCATTTCACTCACATCCAGCCTCCTTAAACAGTTACATAGCTATCTAACAAATCTCTAAAGTTTCTTTATTAGCACTCCTGACTTGCATGAAGTTTTCAGCAGTTATAAGTCTGACATGCCTCTTGTTGAATTTCGTTTCACTGAGTGACAAGTTAGAGCCACTGGATTTTATGAAGATTATATTTATCTAGATCATATCTCTTCTATAGTTTGTTTTCCAAAATTATTCTTGAAATAAGAACTTACATAAAACTTAATGTTTGAAAGACTAGAACACAAGAAAGGCAATAAAACACAGCTTTAAAGTTTCTAAAGTACAAAATCACTTTACATGTAGAATTACTTTATACTCTAGACCGTATCTCAAGTGTGATACATCACTGTGAGAACAGCTGTTTAGCAATATAGATTTTCCTCAGACTCATCAGTTCCTAGCTCTACCTATTAACTTAAGCCAACATATTTCAGATGACATGCCATGCTGAGAACTGGGTCACTTTTCAAGCAGCCATAGTATCTGTCAGCTACCCTTGTGATACAGACCTGGGATTTAAGGGAAGATGGTGGAGCAAAACAAAAAAAACCCAAAGAAACAACAACAACAAAAAAAAGGTTATCACCACGAGAGTCAGAACTCTCTCATCACACCCCTGTATCCTGGCCCCATGGAAACCCAAGAAGTTTTGCACTGAATTTCCATCTGGAGACAGGATCACCTCCTCTTAGAAGTCAACAGAAATTGTACTCCCTCAGTAACTTTAAAACTGTGCTTTACACCAAGAAACCCCACTAAGTCTGATCTGAAATAGATACACACATACTATAGTTAATAAGGAGAGAAGTATGTGGACAATCTGTGACACAGCACTGTAAAAATAGATACTAAAAAAGACTTTTTTTTGTAAATTTCTTTCCACTAAGATCTGCTTTGAAGTTTCAAAATAAATTTTTTTCACTCCTTGTTAACAGAGCATTACTCACATCTCGTTTAAGAATTTCTTTGATATTTCACACAGACTATTGCATAAATCTCTGGCCATCTGCCTCACAGATTATTTTTACTAGTATGTAATTAATCTGCAGACAAGTAAGCCTTCCCAAGCTAATGTATCACCACATCAATTCAAATGCTCAGGGTAATCGCCAATGTTACAATTAGTGATTCTTTTTCTCAGAACTATTAGAAATCTCTGGCAATTCACAGACTATGTTGAAGTCCTAATTATTCTGAACTTGCCTACGACGGCAGTTCAATCATCACAAAATGCCAGCCCTGAAGAAGACAGAACCAATCAAATGCTAAGGAGAAACACACAGCATCCTCAGGAAGGTCTCCAGTTAGCCAGGACTTCATAGAACAGTTCAACACTAAAGCAAGGAAAAGTGTGCACTGCCTGCTTACACACAAGGATGAGGTGTGTTGTTACACACATAGTTCACGCAAGCACAACTTTATCAGGTGTACTCAGACACAGAAAACGGCAACGGCTCTCAGCAGTTGCTAACAAAGAACTACATAAGGACACAAAAACTTAAAAATAAGATGAGAATAAGAACTCCAATATTTTTTTTAAGCTTTGTCCGGAGTTCCACAATTTCAGTGGTCTTCTTGCAACAATACTCATGTTGAAGTCTTAGGTATAAAGAGAAACGCTGAAGAACAATTATGTGACTCAAGAGCTCCTCACTTAAAAGGATTTATTCAGAGTTTCTCTGCTGACAAGTGTTCCAAATCCATTTAATGAACCTGACTTTGCAGTGCAGAATAGATCCTATATGATTAAAATCAACCATAGACTAAAATTCCTGATGCTTGCAGGAAACAAATACATCTGGGTTTTTTGCTTGTTTTGTTTTTTAAAGTGTTCAAACTTGTATGAAACTATTTTAAGAATAAGTGATAGGAGAATCATTTCATGGCATAGGCAGACCCTTTCCATCTCTTGAAATGAAGTCTGCTATCAGACTAGGCTACTCAAGCCAGCTACCATCAATCCTCTTCTTCTGGAGGAGGAGGCTCATTCCCTCATAAGCATATCTCATGAGGATCTTACTCATTTAGATCATAAGAGCTGGATTACAAAAACCTACTACTGAAACTTTGCATTAACTTGAACAGTTTTGATTAGTATCAGCTGGGGTTGCTTCCAGAAAAAGTCTCAAGAGCAGACAGCACAACTACTTACCAAACTGTAAATCTATTTGTAACTCTGGGAAACTAATATTAATCTCAGTTTTATAGAAATTCTTCGCATGTTGATCATTATTCATTATCAATGCTGAAATGATTAATCTGTTACCAATAGAGTTAAACTCATTTGAAGGCTATGCTGAGAGTACTAGAAAGACTATTAACAACTCAGCTATACAAAAATATTCTCAAAATTGAATATCATTAATACTTGCACTTTCAGCACATTCACATACCCAGTTTGGCAGATCCTCCGAAAAGTGATCCTTTATCAAAAGCATCTTTCCATGTAAATGTTACACAGACCTGAAAGTTGTGAAGAAGAAAGATCTTTAAAATTAAGTATGAAATCTTCCAAAAATACGCCAAAATCACAGATCTATCAATTTATATTACAATTAGTAGAATATTTAATTCACTTGTAACATTACAAACATTCTGGAAGTTCCAGGAAACCACTGAGTTATTAAAAAACAAAAACATCAAACACAAGATTATTTTACCTTTTTTCCTTCAAGTTTTCTCAAAACATTTCAAGCATACGTGCCCGAAATTCCCAAAACAATCTTTCAGCTCTTCTTATATTCTGAATGACAGAAAAATTTATTTCCAGACCAAGATATTGCTCTCCCAAGAAGTCTGATGGTCTGGTATAGTCACAGTTCAAGGAAACCACCCAACCAGGTAGCTTCCACTGTTCCAAATCACTAGAATATTTGGAACTGCTTTGTAATATCAAGATTCACTAATTTTTGAGTGAATTCAATAGCAGCATTATCAGGAAAGACACTCAGCAAAGAGAAAGCAGGTAAAACAAGTGTGTTTTCTACTATACTTTGCACATGTATTTCATAGACAATGCAAATACTTCAGGGAATCTGTTCTGAAGTTCCACAATTTGATTCCTTTTTCTGTTGATCAAACTAGTTGCAGGCAACTAGTATGACCCCAGAAAACATAGCAAAATTCCATGTTTGAAAGTGGTCGGAGAAAAATAACTTCAAAACAAGCACAACACTGTTTGATATGTATTTCCTCTAGCAGCTATGCCAGTTGAGTAAGTTCTAGTTCCCAGCTGTTCATAGCTGCTTCCACTGATGACTACTTCCCTTCGATGCAAGAGTTTACAGATCTGCAGAGCTTGCTCTTTAAAGTGTTCCAGTTTTACATGTCTCAGGATTTGCACATCCCCATATCAAAACATTTGCACACTAAAAACCAAAACGCAGTGCTTGGTTTCAAGTAAAGGCAGCTACAATCAAAACTCAGATCAGTCTGAACTGCATTAAACTACTGCCTTACTGGTGACCTGTAAGTCTGAAACAAACTTTTTGGTTTTAATCTTAACATTACTATTTAAATATGATTTGATCAGCAAATTGTCCTGTAAACACATTGAAAACAAACCTTTATCTTTTTTCACCAAAATACAGGAGCCTAAAGTAGTTAAGCTGAATTTCTCCCTAGAGATAGGATATGAAGAAATATGATAGGAAAAAGTAAACTTAATGAACACCATACATAGGTAAGTTAGGTCATTTGTAGATGCAGAGGCAGGAAGAAAGAGGTAAGCTCTTAAGTGGCTTATTCTGTTAGCTGTTGTGACTAAAACATTGGGTTTACTTCAAATAACAGAGATCATACTCCATCCACTATTAAGATTTCCCCATAGAAATTACATTTTAAAAATCCTTTGGAACATAATATAAAATAGACTTCTTGGAGATAGACTCCTGCAAAAAGGAGAGTTGAAGAGGAATCAGCACAGCACACGTTTTTCCGGCCTAAAGAACAGTGACCACTAGCCAAAAACCAAAATGTTTCTGAATCTGTAAAACAAAGTCAATTATGACAACTACAGAGAAGTTTCAGTGTGGACTATATGTGAGCACCGACCAGAAAAATAAACAGATTAGGAAAATAAGGCTCAAAGATTAAATGCCTTGCCCAAGAGAAGCACTGTTTAGTGGACTATGTACAGGCTTTGAAGTTGTACGTCATTGGTGCCATGATTCAGTTTAATGGTTTGATGTCTTCTTACCTGATTTTCAGAGAATGGAAATTTTGGTTCAATTGAACAGAGCTGATCATAGTACCTGCAGGAAAAAAAAAACCACCACAATTAGATAAGAGTAGTAGAACAATTGCAATAGCTAGTAGTCTTCCACAGGTAATGTGGAAACCCTTTCTCAGTCAGAAGTAGGAGAGCATCACAACAGTGACCCAATTCACTTTCCGATAAAGGATGAACTAGAAAACATATGGAAAGACATGCCTGTATACACATGTATACAGGAAGACAAAGAGTACAAAAGACATTAAGTTATGCTGCAAAAATAAATTAAGTAGAGCTTTCAATATAACCTTAACAAGCTACTCGGCACTCTTGTTCTGAACATTGTATCCCACTCCCATACAATTTCTGGCTTATCTGTTTAAACTTCACTGTCTTTGAAACTGACACTATTTGCCTTGCACCATAGCAACTGGAGAGCCCAACCCTTGATGAAATACTTTAGCTGAATTTCTAATTCTATTCTAATACTTTAGAATTCTTCAGAATTCTGGCTGTCAATTTATTAAATACTACAAGTTTCTGACTTCAAATGAGCCCCCGCAACTTAAGACAAAATATGCCATAACAAAAGCTTCAATAATCTGCAACAGTAACCCAACAAGACTTCCATTAATAGTTATAAAAAAATTGCTCCTAAATCTGCAGATAGTTACCGCAACAGCAGTTAAATCAAGATTCATTTTTGCTTTTAACAACTTACCAAGTACATAAAAGGTACAGTAAAAAAAATGAAAAGAATAAGTCACACAACAAAAAACAAACAAACAAGCCACCAAAAAGAAACCCAACAACAAATAAACAAAATCCACAAAAAACCAAACTAGGACTGAAGATCAGTGCAAACAATATATTTAAACGTACT
Source organism: Apaloderma vittatum (assembly GCF_000703405.1). Classification (NCBI taxonomy): domain Eukaryota; kingdom Metazoa; phylum Chordata; class Aves; order Trogoniformes; family Trogonidae; genus Apaloderma; species Apaloderma vittatum. The sequence goes on along the minus strand of NW_009708266.1, from coordinate 4,259 downwards.
TCCTTCATTGCTTTGGCTGGTCTCACCACAGGCATTTTCACACAGTATCACAAAGAAAACAAGATTTTCCACACCATCTCCTCCTGCCTCAATTTAATTTGTTAACCAAAAGACACTCATAAAGCTGAGTTGCCTTCCCACATTCCAAGATTACCCAGTCCTCATCTGCTATGAGGGCAGAGGCAAGAAGCAAAGCTCGTTAAATGTCCTTATGAGGTCCCACGTGCCCAAGCACTGGCTGTCTGCAAACTGACTATGCTTTATGTGTCAGTAGAATCACAAAAAAAAAAGCCAGGGAAGTGTATGTTCTTCCCAAATACATAAACTGCTGTGTTTAACGTCAATGAACAACACAGTGCTTTTTGTTTGCTTGGTTTAAAATAAGTTCAGAACTTACGCTACTATTTTCTTTACTATTTTAAGGATGTAACATTTCTATTAAAGAACTAGAAATTCTACTCAGGATTTGAGAGCTCTTTAAAACTCTGCAGACAAAAAATGTGTAAAATCATTTAGCTTTGTTTAGTAGTAACTAAGCATATATAATGGTATACATAAACTAAACATACATGAAAGCAGGAAAATGAAGACACTAACCACAGAACTGCATAAAGCTAGCAGTACAAAGGTAAGAAATAAGTATCAAAGGAAAGGGATATCTGATGCACAAGTCAGACATTGGAAGATGAGAGCAAACATAAAGGTGCTATTCAAAACAAAATTTACAGTCCTCTAACTATGAAGACATAAAAGGCAGAAGCTGCCACACCACACAGCTGAGCATTGTGCATTTGGCTGTGCCAGAGCAATGAACTAGAGAAAACCTCGCAGACAAATCAACTGCCTGAGTTCCAGCTACAGCAATAACAGGGAGGGCAGATGTCAGCAGCACAGATCTAGTTCTCAAAGTACAGTAATCTTTCACCAAAACAGGCATTATATGCTCCTAAATGCTAGTAACGATGAGGTAAAGCAGTCAAACAAGTTAGAAGCCAAGGTTTATATTACAATTTAATCAAAATATATGCAGTGCATTAAGAACCTCAAATCCTGTTCCTCCTCCTAAGAGCCATAAAGAAAAATCTCCTTCAAAAGAACACAAGAGACCAACATCTGCCTCCACTCTTCTAGATAAGAACTAGAGGCCTGAACTCGCAGCTGGAAACCAGAACTGCTCCTTTCAGCACTCAGAGAATTTAATCTGACCATTCAAAATAAAAGCACGTGCACCTCCCTTCCTTCCCTCTCTTCCTCTTTTAAAAATAAAATAGCAACCAACAACTGCAAGAGTTGTTAGCAAAATTAGGCCAGTTAAACTTGCACCACCACCCTATCCCTCCAGAAAACACGAAATTAAGTCCAGACTATCTTTAATATCAAGAGAGGAAGCAAGGAATCCCTTGAAGCTATAATTACACACAAGCTAAAATACCAAATACTTACTCAAATCTGCTATGACAGAATTTAAGGGGAAACACCTGTACCAAGTTAACCTACATCACCTTCAGAGGACTCATTCTCCCAAAACAAAGAAAGCTTGGAATCAACATGAGGTCTTTCCCAGTTACACTGTGCCCCTTTTCACTGAGTACCTCAAATACTTCTCCAAGAGAAGCATTTGAGTTCATTGGTTGTACTACAGCGCACCCCATGCTTTCAAAGCTTTACTGCTCAGTGTTTGCAGTGGAAATGGGGCTGCCACTCAGTTCCTTTCTCCCATAAAAAAGAAATAAATAAATTCTGCAGGAGCTACTCAGCAAAACAAAGCTTCTAAAGATCACAAAACCACAGGCAAATCCTAGATTAATTAGCAGCAGATTAAGCCCTTCTTAACAGTTAAATGGTCTACTGCACTCTTCTGGGTATTACGGTCTATAAAAAGCTGCAAAGAAGTGTCCACACTGCAAAGGGTGTCCACACTGTAATTATCTAATCCAACCTCACTTTACAAACAAACCAGTTTTAAACTTCAACAAAAATCTTGCTCAAGTTGTTCCTTAAATGTAAGGCTGAGTATAAGTCTTAAACAACAACAGAAAAATCCAGGAAGTTTGGGAGGAAAGTGAATCCTCAGAAGAAACACCAGACGCTCAGACGCTCACGCTCTTTCAATCATAAGCTCAGCTGGATGCTACAAGCTCTTGGATGTGCAAACAGTCTGAGTTTTTAAAGTAACTGTGCCTTACAGAATGTTAATAGAATATATCAGAATATTCTCACAGAATAATAAACTTATTTTCCAGCAACTGCAATGAATATAAATGGTTAGAGAGGGGTAAGCCACATGTAACTTGTTAGAGCTAAGGAAAAATGTACATCCAATTGTTTTATTTTCTCTCATTTACAATTAAGTCAGACATTCTCTGACTACTCCAACAGCATCCAGGACAGCTGAAGTGACCTGCTGACCACTGACCCACAGCAGAGAGCACAGATCCCTGCATATGGAACTGACTCGACAGGAAAACTGCTAATTATGCAATTGCAAGTAGTTTCCCTTTCTCAGGTAGAAAACCTGAGGTGAAGTTGCATACTATGGCTTGAAACAACTTAATGACCTGCTGGCATTAGAAGAGGGAGGTCCCACTCAGCTCCCTGGCTTTCAGCAACACTACTCCTGTCCTCTTCTGCATTAGCTCAGATGTTCATCTGACCTCCCACTGAACTCCTTTGAGTTGCTCACTCTGCCAGAAAGGCACGTACACATTTTGCCTTCCAGAAACGGTGTAAAGGAAGCAACAGAACTAGTTTTGATAGTTTAGAGCTGTTAGGTAGAGTGAAGTCGTATGATGTGGCTGGGCCAAACAGGGATTTCACACAGACATTACTGACAAACCTGATGGGCACCATCAGAAAAGGAAGCTCAATTCCAGCAATTCAGTAGAAGATAACAATAAGCCTTTCGATTTGGGTAGCAAAGTCCCTCTTTCAGTTCGCAGATGTTCATTATATCCCTGACCTTCAAAAGCACACACAGTAATAAACAGGAGATTACAACGATACTGTAAAACATAGTCAGTACAGTCATAGCTTTTATAGCCCAAACAACCAGTGAAGGCTTGATAAGCTCAAAAAAAACCAAACCCCATCAGCAACTCATTTTACAAATCTTGCTTTCTCTTTAGTAAGTCATCTCTTTTCCTATTAACCTTTTTAAGTTTATAAATAAGAAATACTAGTCCACAACAAATCTATTTCTACTTGTTCATATTACAGAAATGTGTCATGTCTGCAAGTATCTTCACCCTCTACTAGAAAATCCCTTTTTTTCTTCTCCTTTATTAAAGTTACATCTGCTATGTAAAAATTCATATTCTAATACCAAATATCTTAGGTCCCAGCTTTGCAAGTTGGAGCGCGTACTAAGAGTTAACCTAGTGAATGAAACACAATGACTTTAGTGAGTATAGGAGCTACAAATAAATGGGCTCAAAATATTTCCAGTATAGAGAAACACGATTATCACTGTCAGTACCGCAATCTCTAAGTGAGAGACAGAAAAGAGTGAGTATATTCTAATACCAAATATCTTAGGTCCCAGCTTTGCAAGTTGGAGCGCGTACTAAGAGTTAACCTAGTGAATGAAACACAATGACTTTAGTGAGTATAGGAGCTACAAATAAATGGGCTCAAAATATTTCCAGTATAGAGAAACACGATTATCACTGTCAGTACCGCAATCTCTAAGTGAGAGACAGAAAAGAGTGAGTGGTTTCGTAGATGATGGACCAGCCAGTCCCAAAGCAGGCTTTACGCAGTTTATCAGTCAGAAGGCACAGATTAATCTTTTGCTCCTGTCCTCTGTGATAAATTCAGTACAATGGAGGCACCAGTAACCTTTCAGAGAGCAAACTAAATATATAAGTAGAAAACAAGGACATGGCTTTGCAAATACATCAAGAAGCTTCTAAGCACACAAAAGAGAAGAAAAACATGACCTAAAAAAAAAAATAAACAAAACTGAAAAGAAAGCTGTAAGAGTAAAAAGTAACACTGAAACAAGAGACACACATGCTCTTTTCTAAGAGGCAAAACAGTCTGCCTTACCTACCTAGACCCAGCCTCGCGTTACAAGCCCTCGGAAGGCGAACTGGGTCGGGGCAAGGCCTCCCTCTCCACCATCATAACACACCCCACGGCGTCCCACACCCGAGCCGCCCGACGAGGGTTGGAGGAGAAACCCGAGGTAAGAGAGGACAAGGAGAAGGGGGAGGGGACCCGACCCGGCCGCAAGCCCGCGACAGGAAGGAGACAAGAGA
>NW_009708265.1:0-8467 GCF_000703405.1 Apaloderma vittatum | reverse complement strand
GCTTTCCCCTGTCTTCTAAACCAAGACAGGGTGGCATACCTGCAGCTGATGGAATTCCTGAACGTCAAAAGTCAGGATCTTCTTACAAACATTACCTTGGGAATTTCAGGTTATTTAGGTTTATTTAGATTTTCTAGTCTCAGTACTCAACCCTGAGTGCTAGACACCTATATGTAGTGAGGAACGTGTTGTATACTTTTTGGAAGTGAGACTACAACAGGTAGGCAAGTATGTGCAAGTAATATGACACAATAATAAGAACTACAAGTACTAGCTGTTTTAAGGTAACATCTTTTTTGCTGTAGTTGGATGGCAATTTGGACTTAATTGGTTCTTATTTTTCTACAGTGATAATTTATATTGAATTTAATTGCATAGTACAGGCTGATAGAAATATTATAAAAGTAACAAAACTTCTGCTGGGTAGTCTATAATACAAGATATTTTCAAAAACTGACACATTTTGTACAGGCTGAATTAGTATGAAAAATATCTGGGAACATATGATTTATACCAAAGATACTGTAAGATTGCATAAATTTAAGACTTTTATTCTGAACTACCCTGTTCATGCACTAAATAATTATAGGGTGCTGATGATGCAGCACCATTTGAGAAAGTGAATGACTGAATTTTACTTAAGTCTATTGTTTAAGATAAATCTATGCTACTGTATTAAAAGAAAAAAAAAAGAACATAAAAACCCTCACACAAGAAGATGAAATGCTGTCAAGTCACAGATCATAAAACTGGAATTGGAAATCACTGTCTGTGGAGAAATTGTATTTGGTTTACTTGCTTTTTTAAAAGCACCTTTAGATGATGAAACCTACAGATGTTGAAATTGGAGAGATGTTTGTTAACTTTTCATATTGACTATCTAGGAGTCAGGGCAGTAGTCTGATCTGAACTGACTCACTGCTAAACCTGCTATTATAATTATTTATAATTATTGTCAGTGGTTGGGAGGGAAATCATTTCTGGCACAGTGATGCTTGGAAGTACAAAACCACTGTCTTGTGCATATATATAGCACTGTAGTGGTTTACCTGATGGTTAGCACTTGGATGTGAGTACCCACACCTTGAATTCGACCCAAAGCTCTTTGTTTGACTGTGTCCTTTCTGGAAATGTATGGGTGTCTGTGGGAGCTCTGTAGGGGCATGTCTGTGCTGTAAGTATCCAGACTGTCTTCTAGTTGACAGTAGGAGAGCTTGTCTGTTCACTTAAGCATGGGGTTTGTGAGGACTGCAGGGCAAAAAAGAACTTGGGGAACTTGCACCCTCAGCAAGTTTGCTGACAACACCAAGCTCTGGGGGGCGGCCGATACACTGGAGGGTAGGGTTGCTATCCAGAGGGACCTCGACAGGCTGGAGAGGTGGGCCGAGGCCAGCCTCATGAAGATCAACAAGACCAAGTGCAAGGTCCTTCATCTGGGTCGGGGCAATCCCAAGCACCAATATAGGCTGGGCAGTGATTGGCTTGAGAGCAGCCCTGAATAAAAGGACTTGGGGATACTGCTGGATGAGAAGCTCAACGTGAGCCATCAGTGTGCACTTGCAGCCCAGAAAGCCAGTCATGTCCTGGGCTGCAGCAAGAGGTGCATGGCCAGCAGGTCAAGGGAGTGTTTTCTCCCCCTCTACTCCACTCTTGTGAGGCCCCACCTGGAGTGCTGCGTCCAGTTCTGGAGCCGACAGCATAAGAAAGATATGGACATGCTGGAATGTGTCCAGAGAAGGGCCACGAGGATGATCAGAGGGCTGGAGCACGTCTGCTATGAAGACAGACTGAGAGAGTTGGGGCTGTTCAGTCTGCAGAAAAGAAGGCTCCGAGGAGACCTTGTTGTGGCCTTCCAGTATCTCAAGGGGGCTACAAGAAAGCTGGTAAGGGGCATCTTAGGATGTCGGGCAGTGACAGGACTAGAGGGAATGGATTGAAGCTAGAGATGGATCAGTTTAGATTGGACGTTAGGAAGTTCTTCCCCATGAGGGTGGTGAGACACCAGCACAGGTTGCCCAGAGAGGTGGTGGAAGCCCCATCCCTGAAGTTTTTAAGGTCAGGCTGGATGGGGCTCTGGGCAGCCTGTTCTAGTGGGGGATGTCCCTGCCCATGGTGGGGGGGTTGGAACTAGATGATCTTTAAGGTCCCTTCCAACCCTGACAATTCTGTGATTCTATGAACTAATGACAGGCTGTTACGACAGAAGCCGTTGGTTCTGTTGTCCTTACCCTGGCAAACACGTGGAGTTTACCAGCAAAGTACTTGGCCTTATCTGACAGTCCAGGTGAAGAATATTAGTAAACTATGGAAAAGACTTAAAGCAAAGGCCCCAACCCAAATTACCCCCACCAAGTTATACCTGCTGTGAAGAACAGCCTGAAGAGGTAACCTTGGACCAAAGAGCTTGGATGAAGTCGAAGGGGCAAAGAAATGATGCAAGATGGCCCATTTCAAGCTGTGTCAAATGGACAAGTAGCACCCATCGCTTAGGAATGCTTTCTTGTGCAGTGCTGTGTCTGACTGGGTCATGATCCACGTTGGTTACCTATTAGTAGCCTACAACTGTGTGGCACTTGTATCCGGCTGACTTTGGTGTTGTCCCAAGCAGAAGCGATGGAGCTGGAGAGAAGAGGGGGAAGTGGAAGGAAGGGTGGATGCTTGCTTGCTGTTGTAGACTACTCCTTGACTTCCTGCGCAACCTACTTATATAAGGACTTGGAGTGTAAATAAGTATTAGCATGAGAAGTCTACAGTGTAATTGCTCCTTTAGCTCTTTCTCAGTCACTGTCAACACTGAAATAGAAATGGGAAAAAAAGTACAAGAGAATAGAGTAATAGATAAATAGCTGATTCTATTTACTAGCAGCTCTTTCCAGGTCAGCATGACACTGGCAAACCAAGTCCTAATAATTCTAGAAATTTTTGGTAAGAGCTCAAACACTTAATATTTGAGATTACCTTTCCAGTTTAAGTTGTGATAGGTGTGTCTTAAAATTATTATTTTTTTACTTCGCATCAGACCTTCAGTTTTATTTCTTGTGTTTCTAATTCTGAGAATTCTAAGCTTATTTTAAGAAATAAACCTAAACTGTTTATCTGTAGCTGTTGCCAGAACAGAAGGCTGTTGATATAAAGAGATATACTGGTCCTCTGTTATCCCGTTCTTCCAGAAAACTACTACTCAGCAGTAACTACAGTGAAGATATGAATTTATTTGTCTTCAGGTGATTTGAGTGAGATGTGGGAACTTAAAGACTTTTGTGGAAATATGCTGGATTCTTCCAAGATATTTTTTATCCCAATTTCATTAAAAGAAGTGAAAAATCTGGAAAAAGCTTGACAATTGCAATAGAATGACCTGGACTAGGGTAGCCTATAAAGAAGGAAAAATGAGCTCCTTCAGTATTTTTTTCTCTCATCTGTGCTGCTTAAAGAAAGCTTGGAAGATTATTTCCATGTTTTCCCCACTCATAACAATAGAAACTCACATCTGGCTAAACATGACAGGACCTTTAGAGCAACTGGAGAGTGGTGGCATCACATCTTTCAGATTACTTTAATGTGGAAAAAAAAATTAAACATCACTATATTTTTTTAATGTAATTCCAACACTTTCTGGATTCTGTGAGAAATTTAGGGAGGGAGGAACCACAAGTCCATGGCAGAAAACAGTGAAATCCAAACTTTATCATTCTGCTTTTATAAAGAGGTCCAAAACATGTTAAGCAGAATCATTTCTTTGTTAGTGCAGTTTTAAATTGCCATTTTAATGGTTAATCAAAATTAAAGTGATCTGTTTTAATCTTGTTTTGCATTATTAATTTAGTTGTTAACCTCTGGGGAAAACCAGTTTTTATGTTAGTTTTGGCTGGGAGAGCGGGAAAATAGGAGTATGGGTTTTATTGCTTCTCATCATATAATAAATGGTCCATTGACTAAGAATTTTAATTTCTATGTGGTTTCCAGTATGTTAAAAATTTAAAAATTACTTATTTGCTGGTGTAAAATTTAATTTAGGATTACATAAATCCAGATGTGGGTCGCAAATGAGAAATAAGTTAAAACTATTAAAAAATTATATGGTTACATAAGGCTACATTGATTGTGCTGGAGGCTTAAAGAAAAATGTTTTAAAAAACATGGTTTGCATTTAAAAATAGTATTAGGGCAGAGTATCTCTAATATATACTTACTAGTGACTGTGTTAAAGTATAAACATGGAACTTATCCCTGTATATCACATTTTTCTTTTAGATGGGAAGAAAGCAAGCTTTTCTTTCCCTTTTTTTGGGTGTTGTTTCCTTGTTTGTTCATTTTTTTTGTTAGCTTGCAACTTCATGTGATGTAGCGATGAAACAGAACTAGTTGATTAGGCTGGAATAAAAATAAAAGCTTCTCAGAAAATATTGCTGCTGTCAAAGGTGACGTCCTTCACTTCTGCGCTTTACTTAACAGCAAACCTTGACTACTTCAATGTGTTTGTGTAATTTAAAATATTTTGATAGCTTGGCAATTTTTAGAGCTTAGATGTGTTCATAACTTGGGAATTTTAGTAATTACATTTTAGACAAAAATATGCCTTATACTTCTAGGTATTTCTGATTTACTTAGAGTATTGAGAGACAATGCATTCGTTGGTCATTGCCAGTGCAGACTCACGTGGAGAAAATCCTGCTTAACCTGTTTCTGTGACAAAGTCACCCATCTAGTTGACCAAGGGAAGCTTGTTGGCTGAGCGAATTGATTTTAGCAAAGCATTCCATACTGCCTTTCATAATATCCTTCTGGATTCAGCACGTGGCTAAACAAGTACATTGGGTGAGCAACTGGCTGATGGGTAAGACCCAAAGGATTATATAGTACCTGGGGTTACATCAGCCTGGTGGCCAGTCACCAGTGGAGTTCCTCAGGGCTCGATTTTAGGGCCAGTGCTCTCTAAAGGTTTTATAAATGATCTGGATGAAGGAATCAAATGCACATTAAGTAAGTTTGCTGACTAAACTAAGAGTAGCTGTGGACTTCCTTAAGGCCTTACAGAGAGATGTGGATAGACTTGAGAGCTGGGCAATCAGCAACCATATGAAATGCAACAGGAGCAAGGGCCAGATTCTCCTCCTGGGACAGGGTAGTCCTGGTGCTGATCGCTTCTCTCTGGTGACCAGCAATAGGACATGAGAGAACAGAATGAAGCTGCTTCAGGGGAAGTTCAGGCTTGGCTGAGAGTGTGGTCAATCACTGGAACAGGCTTCCCAGGGCAGTGGTCACAGCACCAAGCCTGTCAGAGTTCAAGAAATGTCTGGATGATGCTCTTACTCATATGAGTCAGTGTTAGGTAGTCCTGCAAGGAGCAGGGAGTTGGACTTGATCCTTATGGGTCCCTTCCAACTCAAGATATTCTATGATTCATTCTTTTACCTGCTGTATTTGCTATGTGTAAAATGACATGGCTCTCATTTAAAATGCAGCAGCTGCCATCCACGTCGTTCACAGTATTTTAAAGAATTTGTTTTCTTTCAGTTACTCTACACATCTTAGCTTTTTCAGTTTTTGTTTTTAAAAAGTAGCTGTCTAAAGTCAATTATGCTATTGATGGAGATTTTTGCATTTGAAAGATGAATAGGGATTTGGGATACTGTTAATTCCTGAATCAATTGGTGTAAAAGTGCTGAAATATAATTTTTAGCTGCTGTGTGAAACTGTTGCAGAGGCTAATTTCCCATCGAGGTTTCAATTTCAGAATGAAAAAGACACGTGTAGCAAGCAGGCTCTGCATTGCTATGTTGCAGCAGAATCTCATAAAATGAGGTATCTGTCTGTAATTCAAAACTTCAGGAGGGATCCAGCTGAAGCAACGAAGGTCCCGCTTTTGGCATTTGTGCAGCAGCTGCCTGGGCATTGTGCCATTCGTCAGAGGCAATGCACATTCCCGCTCAATCCTGCTGTGATTCCCTTCCTCCCTCCTGTTTCAAGTGCTTTTGTAGAGCTCAGCAGTGTGAGCTTTTATCAGAGGAGGTGAAAGTGGTGTTGCTCATTCTGAACATGCTAGGATTATTTTCTCAAGTTCAAGTCCAGCCGAAGGTTTGGTTCTGCTTTTTTCCCCTCACAGTTGCTCACTTGTAGCCCTAGAGCTGGCTCGTACTTTGGTTTAATTGCAAGAAAAAACTAAGAGCATTTTCCAGACGAAGAAGATTAATGTACTTTTATTCTGAGCTGTACTGCATTACTGATTATCCAGTTATTTTGAATCCTTTGCAAATGGAGGCCATAAAAGACAAGCAGCTTTGATAAATCTCAGTTGCAATTGCCCTAATATCCCATCCTTGGAGTCAGTGTGGAGTTTTTTTCAGTAATAGTTTGTATGGTTTCCAAACATGTAATTTTCATTGTTGCGTGTTATAAATGATGGTTGGGAAGACTTTTATTACCTCATTTTGTGAGAAACTCTATCTAAAAACATAAATATCATCTATCTGTCATCTGAAAAAAATGGAAATAAAACAAAAAACTTCATCCTCTTGAAACAAACCTTAAGGATCTCCTCACAAGAGCAGCCATGAGAGGTAATACCTCACAGGTGGCCTTTCCATCAGGAAGTCTTTATCCCTAATAAAAAAATCCTAAAAAGTCCCTAATAAAAGCATGCTGATGTAAGGAGGCTGGTGAGCATATAAAGGAGGTCCTAAGGGATAAGACAGTTCTCCATTTTAATATATACTGTGGTAAGATCGTTGTGTTTAAAGCTTGCTTCAGCTGTTTCCCATGTAATCTTGGTGGCCATGTACCATGCTGTGGTAGAATAGATGTGGAAGTAATGTTGATTATGAGTAATCATAAATCTTGATGGTTGAAAGAGCCTTTGTGGGTCACCCCTGCCCAAGATTCTACACACAGAATCTCAAAGATAGTTTTCTGAATTGCTCTTAAACCCTTCAAGTTGTAGAGCATTGCAACTTGCCTTTTCTTGCTAGTCATCTCACTTTTGAGATGACTTGAGATGACTTGAGATGACTTTGAGATGACTTGAGATGACTTGCTAGCCATCTCACTTTTGAGATGGCTTGAGATGACTTGCTAGTCATCTCACTTTTGACCTTCCCCACCTTCCACTCTGTTTAAGGGAAGAAAATCCAGGAGGACAGATGACAAGTAAGTAATGATCTGTAATAGTCTCTCCATATCCTTACCACTGGTTTGCATCCAGCCCAGGCGATAAGGTCTGAAAGCTGTTGCCAACTGATAGCTTTCTGGTGGGCTGCAAGAAATGAACTACCACCAAGGCTTCAGTGAGTGGAGTTTTCTGGTTGAGTAATGCAATTTTCCTGTTTAGTACCTGTCTGCAGTGTCAGCAGAGGTGCTGAGGCAGAAAAATCCCCAGTTCTTTTGGATTTATGTGGCCAAAAATAATTGTGTGTGTTTCAGAACCGACTGTAAGGGAGGGAGCTAGGCTACAAATAGACTTTGTACAAACACAACAATATTGTTTTCACATACAAGCAAATATAGTAAAACCTTTAATGGGAATAAACTATACTGGTTTTTCATACTAAGGAGGAATCTGGAAGAGTGTTACTGAGGCTGCAGAAGTTAGGCACTGACAAGAAGTAAAAAGCAAAGTGAACTTGTGGTGGCTGTTCTGACACCAGGAAGAAGATAACCTTGACATAGATAGACTGAAGAAGGGACAGAGCCTCCAGTCTTGGAGGCTTTTAGGAACGTGTGTTGTGCAAGCTACTTGGATGGAGATTAAAGGCCTGGACAGTGAGTAGATATTTCTACAATTTTTGTGAGGTCTGGGAGACATGAAACATTTCTCACAGAGCAGTGAGAGGTAGTGTTTTTCTTCCTCCACTGGTCTCTTGGGAAGGAGTTACGGGACATCTCTGCTCTTTCCCAGCTGTGAGCATGGCCTGCAGCATCTGGCAGAGCTGCAACTGGCACCTGCAGATGGCTGCATTTGTTGATGCTGCTTTTGGAGAGAAGGGTACACAAAATGAGTTGTTGAGTCTAATTCTGTGAAAATTAGGGGAACAGTGGGATTCAGGTACACGACTTCTGTTCAGTTGCCTTGCATGGATTCAGCGTGATGACACTTTTCAGTTCCCTGAGATGCCATCTCATTGTCTTCAAGGGGAGTGTGCTGCACCATACAGCCAAGGGGCGCTTGTTTTGCTTTTTACTCATTGTTCTGTTGTAATTAGTATGTGCTCTTAAAACTCTGCCCTGAAGACAGTTCATAAAACCTTAATTTTTCAGGGAATTTTTGAGGGAAAGTGGAAGGTTGCCTTTTCTCCGTTGTAATGCATGGGAGTTGGACACAGTAAGATTCAGAAACTTTTTTACTGGCTGCCCAGTTTTAGACCCTCTATTTTTTCAGGATTCTTGATGTTAAATAACAGCTTGTGTTGACAGTGCAGGTCCCACTGTAACTGAAAGTTACAAGTGATAGAGGAGCCAACAAGAAGGGGTG
>NW_009708264.1:0-2273 GCF_000703405.1 Apaloderma vittatum | reverse complement strand
AACGGTGTGACTGTCCAAAACGGACTGGGTGCTGGCGTGACTTGAGAGCATTGCTCTTTGGGAGTATTTCATGATTTTCTCATTACATTTGACTTTTGCTTTAATTTCCACCCCCCCATCTTCCAGTTAACGTATCTCTTTAATTCTTTCACTTGCAGCAATCTCAGAGAGGTCTGTTCAGTGTTGAGTACATTAGTTGGTAGATGCTTTATATGTATATAATAACAGGTATTTTAGGGTTTTCTAATAACTATTGGGTTATTGACAATTAACATGTTAGCCAAATTGTAAGCATAATTTTCTGTTGGATCCGATAGTGCTGCTGGAAGAAACCCTTGCACTGAACAGCTCATCACTGTCATGTTCCAGAAACTGTTATACATTGGGCTATTAGTGGAACAATTAATATGAACACTCATAAAATCGCTTTGCTAAAATTGAGTGGGTTAGCGTGAAGTGAGTGGTCTAGGTTAAGATGGCTTTACTGAGTAAATCTATGGAGGTGTGTGGTTTTTTGATCTTCTGCTGCAAGTCACTAGTTTTCTTTTGTTCTTCCAGTTAACTGGCATACCAGACTACCTTGCCCCTTCATTGCAACCCTAAAACATGGATAAAATCAATTTTATCTTACCTGACTGTGTCTGTATTAAAGTAAATGAGGAATGCTCAGACATGTTCCTTTCTGTCCTGTCAGCCCAGGATGACTTGCTTTCTTCCTTTCCATTCTTGCAGCCTAGGGTGGGAATGAACAAGGGGTAATCGCAAGTTTAACTGTTTCAGCCAGATCCAAAAAATGTGTTATTGGCATCTTTAATTGTCATCAGAATCTCTGAAATAATTGTAATTTAATTTGGGGGGGTGATTTTTTTGGTGGCAGTGTTTGGTTTTTTTGAAGAGACCCTAAGGGCTTGTATATGAATCTTTTAAGGAGTCTTTGAGCACTTTGTTTCATTTGAATGGCCCATACTAAAGGGATCTGGTTCTGTTAAAGTAATCTTCACTTTTTTTTCTTTTTTTTTTTTTTTGTTCCAGAATTCCAGAGGCGCTTCTTCTCTGTTGAAGGATAGTGTCCCAGTTGCTGATTTTTCAGTTTCAGGACCGTTTGAGGGTCATGATCTTCTGCGTAGAGGGTACACTTTCCTTTTTCTTGTTAGATTGTGCAGTGGCCAACATTTGGCTTCAGATGTAGGAAGAAAGCTTGTGTTAGTTGTTGATTTTACTTGGCAGATGCGTCTCAAAAGCTGTAACCTTAAAGCGCAAGTGATTAGTCAGAGTGTTCAGTCTTTCAAGCTTGAATTTTCTGTGGAACTTTTCACTTCAAGAAGTAGGGAGTGTTAATGTGCTTTTACCTGATTAATATCTCTTTTTAAGGAAAATAATGGCAAAGTATTAATAGCTATGAAAGATATGCTAGTTGTAAAGCAAATGTTTACGACCGTGCCATGGGATTGTGAGAAATGGTTAATTTCAGCATTGATACAAAAAGTATAGTTAATATAGTAAAAATAGTGTCTTTTTTGACATTTTACATGAGTGCAAAAGTATGTACATGTCTTGGATAATAAATCTAAAATAAGGTGATAGATTTTAAAATGTGAGTAATGTAACTATGAGAGGAAGGGGGAAAAAAGACATGTATCATATTCAGTTCCAAAAGCTTGGAGACTTCTAAAATCAGATACTATGTAGCTTGGACATAATTAAACTTGTGACATTTTAATTTATTAATACTTTTCTCTGATCTCTGAAGTGGGTCAAAAAAGAAAAGTTGTAATTCTGTTTTTTCAAACATAAAGTAAAAAAGGTATTTTTTCCTCCTGGTAGTGCTGTAGTTAGAGATCTTACTTGCCACTGTTAAATTTTGGCCTTTTTTTTAGTTCAAAGTGTGCACATCTCGTGTGTCTCTGGGTTGATTGTGTCTGAGATTAGTTTTGGAATGCAAATTAAAAAGTGATATCCTGATTAATTTCTGAAGTTCAATTGTTTGTTGGGGTTTTTTTGCTTGTATTTCTAGTTTTACAAGTGTGAAAAATGAATTATTGCCCAGCCACCCACTGGAACTGTCAGAAAAAAATGTAAGTATAACATCAGATATGTAGCCATCTTCACTTTTAACTAATTATGAAATTTAATTAACAGCATTTTTACCAGGACTGCTTTGTGTGGCAACAAGTCATGAGCAGGGTCTTTCCTTTAACAGAATAAAGATCATAGAATTTTCAGGGTTGGAAGGGACCTCGAAGCCATCCAGAGGGACCTCAGCAGGCTGGAGA